>NC_092267.1:14376787-14656787 GCF_036320965.1 Panulirus ornatus | reverse complement strand
ATACGGACAGTACCGTATCCGGATGCGTCCGTGAGGTACATACGGACAGTACCGTATCCGGATGCGTCCGTGAGGTACATACGGACAGTACTGTATCCGGAAGCGTCCGTATTGTACAGTACTGTATCCGGAAGCGTCCGTATTGTACAGTACTGTATCCGGAAGCGTCCGTATGTACAGTACTGTATCCGGAAGCGTCCGTATTGTACAGCACTGTATCCGGAAGCGTCCGCATTGTACAGTACCGTATCCGGAAGCGTCCGCATTGTACAGTACCGTATCCGGATGCGTCCGTACGGTACAGTACCGTATGCAGAAGTATCCGTGCGCTAATGGTACGGGCGCATACGAACGGTACTATGTACCGGGGTAGCGTCCGTAACTCACTGCTGACGAAGGAGGATAAATAATGCCAATATTCCCCCATTACTTTAAATTGGTAATTAACGCCACATTCACTGACAACCCTTACAAAACGCCTTTCACAATCGTTAACTTACAATAATAAATATAACAATGACAATGTGAATGATGACTTAATGATCATTATAAAAAATAACGAACGTTAATAATAATAATAATAATAATAATAATAATAATAATAATAATAATAATAATAATAATATACTAACAAAAAGTAACCCTAACCATTGCACATAATAAAAATCATCAAAAATATGATAATAATAAAAACAGCAACAATAATCACATAACACTAATCCAACAGCCATTATGTAAAACAACAATAACAACAATAATAATAACAATAATAATAATAATAAATTATAATAAATAATAACAATAATAATAATAATAATAATAATAATAATAATAATAATAATAATAATAATAATAACAACGCTAATAATAATAATAATAATAATAATAATAATAATAATAATAATAATAATAATAGAACGGGATTTGTTATATCCAGGCCAGTAGCAAGCAGGACTTGCAATCCCCAAACCTCTCTCATGAAACCCGACATTTGAGCAGCCATCATCACACGGGCTTCCTCCCTCCTCCCTCCCTGCATAACATGGCTGAATATATCCCCTCCGTCATATACCCCTCGAGGGTATAACCCGTATATACACAGTCGTTCCATGAGACCGAACTCTATCATACGTTGAATATCATACGTATGATCGGTACAGACGGAGATCTGAGTTAGGCTACACCTGTCGAAATACTTGTAGACAAATGTGATTACATCCGGTTTAATAATCTTATCTTGGTCTTGTAATCAAACTCAAAAATTCTTACTTTAAAAATAGGTGAAAAGATTTGACTTTCTTGTCTCTCTTCTTCCGCCACTGTCCGCTCTACCACCGCGCTCATGGTCCTCGCTCCTTCCCTCTTACTTGATCCACACCAGCCAATCCCATCCCTTAATGTTACAGCCCCACCTACATGTACAAATTGAGCCCCCATCTATATGTACAAATTGAGCCCCTTCCCCCAAATGTACAATTCAAACCTATACTTAGGCGTGCGTTTGAAGCCCATAGCTAAACGTACAAACTAAGGCCCCTACCTAGATGTAACAAATAAGGTCCCTATCTAGATGTACAATAAGACCCCTACCTAGATGTACAAATAAGGTCCCTATCTAGATGTACAATAAGGCCCCTACCTAGATGTAACAAATAAGGTCCCTATCTAGATGTACAAATAAGGTCCCTATCTAGATGTACAATAAGGCCCCTACCTAGATGTACAAATAAGGCCCCTGCCTAGATATACAACTAAGGCCACAACCTAGATGTACAATAAGGTCCCTATCTAGATGGACAACTAGATGTAGTAAAAGGTTCCTATCTAGATGGACATGTGCAGCCCCTCTCTACATTCACACACATACACACAACTTAGACTAGAGCAGGAGAGAGGGGGCGCGGTCAACTCACAGGCGTGCTTGAGGGCGTGCGACTCGAGGGCGTGGAGCGCCTGCTGGTGCGGGTATGGCCGAAGGAGGTCCAGCGACAGGAGGAAGGCCGTGGCAACGTCGGGGGACATGTGCTTGTGGGGCGCGTGCAGGTCGGACACGCCCTCGGGCGGGGGAAGGTGGTGGCCGCCGCCTCCGTGCTCAGGGCACGGCGGGGGCATCGGGGCGGCGTAGGGCAGGGGCGCGGGAGGGTAAGAGAGCTTGTCCCGGTAGGCCCACTCCGCCAGGCTGTACAAGTCACAGTAGCAGCAGCAGCCCGGGTAGGAGGAGGAGGAGGAGCCCACCTCCGTCTTGCCCCTGGCCAACATAACGCCGCCTCCCTCCCCTCCTACCACACACCAGTTCATGTACGGGGACGCCCCTCACCGCGGAGCCACAAACACCACCACTGACCACGAACACCGTCACTACACACCCAGACGTAACATCCATCCACCACCGCGCGTCACGCGAGCGTCACTTCAAGACTCCCGAGGGAGGGGTGGGGGATAAGCGGAGAGGTGGACGGGGTTAGTGTAGCGCACACAGGCGTGGTGACACAAGTGAGGCCAGGCCAGCAGCCAGCCCACCACCAGCCACCAGCATTAGCAGCAGCGCCACCACCTGACCCACCACCACCACCACCTTACCCCCTACCTCACCAGCCCACCCCTCCTGCCCCACCGACTCGTTGTTGGCACACACACACACACACACACACACACACACAGCCTGCACCCCTGTCACACACACACACACACACACACACACACACACACACACACACACATGCACGCGCGCACGAACGCACCACTAGTGTAGAGAACCCTCTCCTCATATTCCACAATTACATAATGACGAACAGATGATTCCTAAACACACACACACACACACACACACACACACACACACACACACACACACACACACAGCTGCAGCAACCAGCGCCAGTTCTTCTTGGTGGGCTGGTCAAAAACCTGTCACTTGAGGGCCATTTGCTCGGGACATCCCTGGATTACCTCGCCCCCCGTGCCACACGCCACCGCCTGGCCAGCCAGGCCTCCTGTGTCCCTGGTGTGCGAGGGGCTTCTGCCCTGAAAGAACCTCACACGCGCCCGCGCGCGCGCGACGCGGAATACGTACCCCGGGCGAGCGGAATGACAAAATCGACTCCGGTCACCACTGAGCCACCGAGGGTGATGGTGGATGACATGTGAAAGAACCATACACACTCCTGCCTCACACGAAGACCGGGGCGGCCCGTAAGGAAACGTGAAGAACACCAAGGGTGTCGGCAGTCGGAAACGTGAAGAACACCAAGGGTGTCGGATGTAAGGAAACGTGAAGAACACCAAGGGTGTCGGCAGTCGGAAACGTGAAGAACATCACGGGTGTCGGTAGTCGGAAACGTGAAGAACATCACGGGTGTCGGATGTAAGGAAACGTGAAGAACACCAAGGGTGTCGGATGTAAGGAAACGTGAAGAACACCAAGGGTGTCGGCAGTCGGAAACGTGAACATCAAGGGTGTCGGCAGTCGGAAACGTGAAGAACATCACGGGTGTCGGATGTAAGGAAACGTGAAGAACATCACGGGTGTCGGTAGTAAGGAAACGTGAAGAACATCAAGGGTGTCGGTAGTCGGAAACGTGAAGAACATCACGGGTGTCGGATGTAAGGAAACGTGAAGAACATCAAGGGAGTCGGGAGGGCACGGGACCCGCGGGGAACTCTGTGTGTGTGTGTGTGTGTGTGTGTGTGTGTGTGTGTGTGTGTGTGTGAGGAGGAGGAGGGAGTGGAACCTGACGGAACAGAACGGACGGAAGGCGGGAGGAGGAAAGGCAGACGGAAGGGGCACACGACGCGTGATCGACCCCTTCCACACTGAAAAGCGAAAGTGAAGTATGCAAACGAGAGAGAGATAGAGATAGAGATAGAGAGAGAGAGAGAGAGAGAGAGAGAGAGAGAGAGAGAGAGAGAATTTCCCTTGTCTTCTCTCTTCCAATTAAGTACCGGCTTTTATATGGGCCTTTGCCCGTGACTGGAACTCGCCTGACGATGTGACCATTACACGAAAATGCACCTGGGAACTTCCCGTTTTCATTTCCCTCCTAGTTATCACCAAATACTAGATCACGCGCACCACGGTGAACTACTGCTATATATATATATATATATATATATATATATATATATATATATATATATATATATATATATATATATATATATTATCCCTGGGGACAGGGGAGAAAGAATACTTCTCACGTATTCCCTGCGTGTCGTAGAAGGCGGCTAAAAGGGGAGGGAGCGGGGAGCTGGAAATCCTCCCCTCTCGTATTTTTCTTTTTTCCAAAAGAAGGAACAGAGAAGAGGGCCAGGTGAGGATATTCCCTCTAAGGCCCAGTCCTCTATTCTTAACGCTACCTCGCTAATGCGGGAAATGGCGAATAGTATTAAAAAAAAAAAAAAAAAAATATATATATATATATATATATATATATATATATATATATATATATATATATATATATATATATATATATATCTTTCATACTATTCGCCATTTCCCGCATTAGCGAGGTAGCGTTAAGAACAGAGGACTGGGCCTTAGAGGGAATATCCTCACCTGGCCCCCTTCTCTGTTCCTTCTTTTGGAAAATTAAAAAAAAAAATATATATATATATATACATATATATACATATATATATATATATATATATATATATATATATATATATATATATATATATATATATATATATATATATATATAAAATATGAAAATATATAATATATATATATATATATATATATATATATATATATATATATATATATATATATATTGTTAAGCGCAATTAAAAGCTAAAACTAGTTAGCCTGAAGGTTCTCAGTGCACGATAACACAATTAAGGACAAAGAAATACAATAATACAATACCCTACACGTCATCTGTTCATCATCCCACAAAATCGCTACGATACGAACAAAAATGAATATGAATGATGCCAAAACCATCATCATCTCTCTCTCTCTCTCTCTCTCTCTCTCTCTCTCTCTCTCTCTCTCTCTCTCTCTCTGGATGCTAAAAATGGACTGGCAACTGGTCGGGAAAACTCGAATGACGTCAAAGATGATGATGAGGGGGAGGAGGAGTGTGGCAGAGGAGAGGGGAGGGAGGAGGAGGAGGAGGTTTGGCATGGCCAAGATGCACTAAAGGTTGTCACCGTACGTACGTACGTACGTACAGAGATACGGCCGGTGACAAGGCCGAGGATGGGGGAGGGGGTTGCCTCTTGTCCTGATGGGAAGGGAGAGGGTGAGGGGAGAACTCTCTCTCTCTCTCTCTCTCTCTCTCTCTCTCTCTCTCTCTCTCTCTCTCTCTCTCTCTTTCTCTCTCTGTCTTTACAACACCATGTAAACTGACCCCCATCCCCCCAACTCCGGGTTGGGTGTCACACACACACGTACATATATACGTGTATGCGTCCTTGACCATTGGTAAATAATCGTCTATCCCATGTGTCCAGTACGTGTCTACGATACAATATATATATATATATATATATATATATATATATATATATATATATATATATATATATATATATATATATTATCCCTGGGGACAGGGGAGAAAGAATACTTCCCACGTATTCCCTGCGTGTCGTAGAAGGCGACTAAAAGGGGAGGGAGCGGGAGGCTGGAAATCCTCCCCTCTCAATTTCTTTTATTAATTTTCCAAAGGAACAGAGAAAGGGGCCAGGTGAGGATATTCCCTCAAAGGCCCAGTCCTCTGTTCTAAACGCTCCCTCGCTAACGCGGGAAATGGCGAATAGTATGAAAGATATATATATATATATATATATATATATATATATATATATATATATACAAAAAATACAGACAAACAAGATTAAAGACACAAAAATATACATTTATCTCCGTGATATAATGACCCATGAAGCATGTGGATCTGTGTGAACCACATAGATCTGATATACTGTGAACCACATGAAACCCTGTGAACCATACACAACATACGCTACGAACCACATGAAGCGTTACGAACCATACGAGCCCCAGCTGGATGTCTATGGTTTCATTTAAGCAACGGGGAAGCGTCTGGACGGAAGTATGAACCACAGAAGCGAACCTGTGTGGACTTTACACGCTATCTTGACTCCTTGGGGTAGACGACGGTACGACACCTTGAACACGACGGTACGACACCTTGAACACGACGGTACGACCCTTGAGCACGACGGTACGATCCTCGAGCACGACGGTGCGATCCTTGAACACGACGGTACGACCCTTGAACACGACGGTACGATCCTCGAGCACGACGGTGCGATCCTCGAGCACGACGGTGCGATCCTTGAACACGACGGTACGATCCTTGAACACGACGGTACGACCACTGAGCACGACGGTACGACCCTTGAGCACGACGGTACGATTCCTTGAGCACGACGGTACGATACCTTGAGCACGACGGTACGATACCTCGAGCACAGCGGTACGACCCTTGAGCATGACGTTACGACCCTTGAACACGACGGTACGATACCTCGAGCACGACGGTACGACCCTTGAACACGACGGTGCGACCCTGGAACACGACGGTACGACTCTTGAACACGACAATACGATCCTTGAACACGACGGCACGACACGTTGAGCACGACGGTACGACCCTTTAGCACAAAAGTCGAATATCAGTGCAAGACGTAATGGCTCCTGATCACAGAGGTACGACCCACGGCTATGATGGCGTGACCTACGACAGGTCAAAGACCCAGCCGGTATACGTAAGGGTCGTACGACCGTGGTCGGGAGGGGGGGGGGGTCGTACCCACGATTCGTACCGTCGCGCTCAAGGATCGCCCATTCTTGCTCAGCGGGGGTCGTACAGTCGTGCTCAGGAATCGCGTCCTCGTGCTCAAGGGGCTTAAACTCAGGGCCACAGCACCACGTTTTCTTTAAATAAACTTTTGAGAGTATATTCCGCCTTAAAACGTTTTCCATTTTTACGGATCACCTTCCAGTGTCTTACGAAAACGCGAAAATCACCAGAAAACATCAACTTACACACATAAACGTATATGGCATTCTTTGGTGCTACCGGGCTCCGCCTGCAAGACGTAAGTTACACCCAGCAGAGTTGTATCACCACAACACAGTCTCGTCAATGATTCTCTCTCTCTCTCTCTCTCTCTCTCTCTCTCTCTCTCTCTCTCTCTCTCTCTCTCTCTCTCTCTCTCTCTCTCCAAAGGAGTCTGCGCTTCCCTGCGAATGGCAGGAGCTCAAGCCTTGGGCTGCAGGAACCTTCAGAAAGGTCCTGGGTCACTCCAGGAGTCTTTCACAGAAAATGGTCCTTGGGGGGTATACTTATGAATATATAAACAAGGTACTATTCGTTTTTTTTTTCTTTCTTTTTTTTTAACGAATTCGTCAGAGCTACCTTCACGAACCTAAGAAGATCCACGTTAAGGCCTCACATGACGCACAGGAAAGTATGAACAATTTAGAAAAATATAGATAATGAAAAGGAATCTATAAGAGGACGTAGGAAACCGGACATAAAAAACGAGAGAAGGTAGTGTAGTGTAGGGGGGGGGGGGGAGGAGGAGGGGAAAATAAGGTCGTGGGGGGGAATAAGGTCAAGTAGAGGGGGAGGGGGGGAGAAATATACCTTAAAAACGACAAAAAAAAAAAAAAAAGAATGTTATGAAAATGAGAGAGCAGTGTGGTCAACAGAGCAGCGCAAGACCCTGTAGAAGACCATGGCGGTCTGTGCGACGTAACAAGGCGGGCAGGGGGTGCAGGGGGGCAGGGGGGCAGGGGAAAGGAAGGGGGGGTTGTGTGGTGTGGGGTTCCAATAATAGCTGGACCCCTCTAGCGTCGTCGTCGGCCACACGAGCCTATATACTACTGTCTGTACCGCTTCATTTTCCCCCAGCCTCCACTAGAGCCTAAACTCCTATGCCTCACCCTCAATGAACGCTCCCTTACAAGCGTCACCCTGGCAGCGGTCCAGCCACGGCCATGGCAGCAACTATATATCCCCGAAAACACAGAATAAGAAGAAGGAAAAAAAACACCTTTGGTTTACGATATGTTGTTCGGTGGTGCTACTAAGAAGTTGTGTCCTACTAATATTACACTACAGTAAGGCGTAGAAGGTGATGCTCTCTGCATCGACCAGACCCGTCCGTGGCAGAGAGATGGGTCGAGCTGAAGCTTCATGTAGATCCCTGGCAGGGTTGAGGAGAGAGAGGGAGGGAGGCAGACAACCCGGGGGGGAAATACCCGACTCTAGCTAGCTAGCTAGAGCGATGGGGTAATGTTACCACTGCCAGGTGTCGCTCAGCCAGCCAGGTGCTACACCACCCTGGCTCACGAACCTCCCAGCGACCACACGCTATACCCTGGCTCACTAACCTCCCAGCGATCATACACTATACCCTGGCTCACTAACCTCCCAGCGATCATACACTATACCCTGGCTCACTAACCTCCCAGCGACCATACACTATACCCTGGCTCACTAACCTCCCAGCGATCATACACTATACCCTGGCTCACTAACCTCCCAGCGACCACACACTATACCCTGGCTCACTAACCTCCCAGCGACCATACACTATACCCTGGCTCACTAACCTCCCAGCGACCACACACTATACCCTGGCTCACTAACCTCCCAGCGACCACACACTATACCCTGGCTCACTAACCTCCCAGCGACCCCACACTATACCCTGGCTCACTAACCTCCCAGCGACCACACACTATACCCTGGCTCACTAACCTCCCAGCGACCACACGCTATACCCTGGCTCACTAACCTCCCAGCGATCATACACTATACCCTGGCTCACTAACCTCCCAGTGACCACACACTATACCCTGGCTCACTAACCTCCCAGCGACCACACGCTCTACCCAGGCTCACTAACCTCCCAGTGACCACACACTATACCCTGGCTCACTAACCTCCCAATGACCACACACTATACCCTGGCTCACTAACCTCCCAGCGATCATACACTATACCCTGGCTCACTAACCTCCCAGTGACCACACGCTATACCCTGGCTCACTAACCTCCCAGCGATCATACACTATACCCTGGCTCACTAACCTCCCAGTGACCACACACTATACCCTGGCTCACTAACCTCCCAGTGACCACACACTATACCCTGGCTCACTAACCTCCCAGCGATCATACACTATACCCTGGCTCACTAACCTCCCAGTGACCACACGCTATACCCTGGCTCACTAACCTCCCAGCGATCATACACTATACCCTGGCTCACTAACCTCCCAGCGACCACACGCTCTACCCAGGCTCACTAACCTCCCAGCGACCACACACTATACCCTGGCTCACTAACCTCCCAGTGACCACACGCTATACCCTGGCTCACTAACCTCCCAGCGACCACACACTATACCCTGGCTCACTAACCTCCCAGTGACCACACACTATACCCTGGCTCACTAACCTCCCAGCGATCATACACTATACCCTGGCTCACTAACTTCCCAGTGACCACACACTATACCCTGGCTCACTAACCTCCCAGCGATCATACACTATACCCTGGCTCACTAACCTCCCAGCGACCATACACTATACCCTGGCTCACTAACCTCACAGTGAATACACACTATACCCTGGCTCACTAACCTCCCAGCGACCACACACTATACCCTGGCTCACTAACCTCCCAGCGATCATACACTATACCCTGGCTCACTAACCTCCCAGCGACAATACACTATACCCTGGCTCACTAACCTCCCAGCGATCACACACTATACCCTGGCTCACTAACCTCCCAGCGACCACACACTATACCCTGGCTCACTAACCTCCCAGCGACCACACACTATACCCTGGCTCACTAACCTCCCAGCGACCACACACTATACCCTGGCTCTAACCTCCCAGCGACCACACGCTCTACCCTGGCTCACTAACCTCCCAGCGATCATACACTATACCCTGGCTCACTAACCTCCCAGCGACCACACACTATACCCTGGCTCACTAACCTCCCAGCGATCATACACTATACCCTGGCTCACTAACCTCCCAGCGACCACACACTGTACCCTGGCTCACTAACCTCCCAGCGACCACACACTATACCCTGGCTCACGAACCTCCCAGCGACCACACACTATACCCTGGCTCACTAACCTCCCAGCGACCACACACTATACCCAGGCTCACTAACCTCCCAGCGTCACTATGCCCTGGCTCACTACCTCCCAGCGACCACACACTATACCCTGGCTCACGAACCTCCCAGCGACCACACACTATACCCTGGCTCACTAACCTCCCAGCGATCATACACTATACCCTGGCTCACTAACCTCCCAGCGATCATATACTATACCCTAAATCACTTTTCAAACGTCAGCTTTGACGACCCCACAACTGGGAGTGAGTAGCGATACATTTCACCACGTCTCACTATAAAGCTATGGTGAATATATCATACATTTCACCATATATCACCGTAATTCCACACAGCACAAAATGTGGTAACGAGGATCCATGTATGTTTGGTCGATTCCGGGGCTGCACTCCAAAAAGTAGGAAATTGATTCTCTCGTAGTACGAAGTTTCACTGACCATGACACAGCCTTTGGTGAACATTGACTTTTCACTCAAGGGGTAACCATCTACACACGGAGTCCGGTAACACCCATCACGGAATTGCATAAGAAAATGGGAGATAAACAAACTCGACGCGTATAACATTACACAAACAGTGGAGGTGTGTCATTTACCCACATCCATGACATACATAGTGGGATCAACATGTGGTTTTCTTAATGGTCAGTTTTTTACCTTAAACTAGCAACGCTTATGTTCGGAAACTAGAATACTGAGCGAACGTTTGGAAACTGATTCGGTTTCATCAGAAATTTCAAACATTTATATTTTTCTAAAACCAAATATCGTCTTAGCTACGTCTCTTCGTTGTATATCAACTGACTGTTCTACGTCTTCTATCTCATTCCTGTATTTCCCCTTAATGATATGATTATTACACGAAAGTGCACTTGGGAACTTATCGTGTTTCATGTGCCCGTGGACTGAAAAACGGAAAGTAAAGATGCCGAGAGCAAAATGTTAAGACATCTGGCCTTCTCCTCTGCAAGGAAAATTCTACGGTACTTACGTATGTACACACGCAATGCGGGCCAACACGCTACCAAGCCCTCCTCCCCACGTCTTTAAAAACGACCCTCATATACATCATTCACAGAGAGAGAGAGAGAGAGAGAGAGAGAGAGAGAGAGAGAGAGAGAGAGAGAGAGAGAGAGAGAGAGCTGTACACGCCATGACTAACGTTTATAATAATGTTGCCTTGCTGTTACCCAGTGTGTGTGTGTGTGTGTGTGTGTGTGTGTGTGTGTGTGGTCAATCTGGCAGGGATGGTTGGGAAATGCGCGCCAAAGAGACCAGTCCTTACAACCCCCCCCCCCCCCCCCCAACTGTCAGGAACCATGTGTGCGAGTCGTACTCACATTCTCCACCCCAACCACACCACCACCACGTACGTGTACACAAGTTCTGAGTCAACAGTAACCAACCCGCCATAGCTCAAACATCCTCCAAATCTCTCGTGAAAAATAATAATAAAAAAAAAAGTTTAGAACAATCTTCTGGAACGGAGACTTGCCATAAAACGATCGTATATTCGAAGGTAGATGGATAAATAGATAGACATAGATATATAGATAGACAGATATCCCCTAACGGTATAACGTTACCCACACAATGGGACATCTGTTCGAAAACGTTTTCATATTCAGCCGATCTGAACGAACGAATTCGTACGCTTTCGGGTCAGGTTCACGAATCATTATCCCCTTTAAGTCACTCTGGGTTATATAGACATTACGACAAAGTTAATATTGTTAATTTAAAAGCTCTGGATGGCGTGCTGGGGGGAAACTTAACACTTAACTCAAAAGTTGTATATGACGTGATGAGCAATTCAACATATCAGTTCAAAAGCTCCAAATGGCGTAGCTGAGAAATCTACCATTGATTCAACATTTCTGTGTGGCAAGCTGAGCGGTCCAACGTTAAATTGAAAAGTTGTGGATGAATCATTCGTTCTGTTTCTCTCTCAGCTTCAAAATCGTGTCGCTGACGGATAAACACATCGCAAGACCAATAAACTGCCGCGCCTAACTCACGTTACCCAGATTTCTTTCGACCCTTCCATAAACAAGGACGGGAATCCACGAGCAAGGAAAGGTTGACAAGGAGGATGTATGTCTCACGTCAGACAAAAAGGAGAGGGAGAGACCAAACTGGAGGTAGCAGGATGGTAAAAAGAAAAAAAAAAAAAAGAGTAATTGGAGCGTGAACATACAAGAGGGTGAGAAGCATGCGCGGGATGGAGTAAATTAGAGCGATGCGGTATACAGGGGCTGACGTGCTGTGAATGGACTGCACCAGGGTACGTGAAGCGTCCGAGGGGGTAAACCATGGTGGAAAGGTCTGTGGGGCCTGGTTGTATGTAGGGAAAGCTGTTGTTTCGGTGCATTACGCATGACAGCTAAGGAATGGATGTGAGCGGTTGTGGCCTCTCGTCGTCTCTGCCCTCAAGGTAAACACCCGATACAACGACAAAACACAGAACAAATGGACACCCTGGATTACGGACGGTGGTGGCTGGTCAGTGACGGCCGGACCTGTGTGTGGTGATGGTGGCGGGCGGCGGACCAACGCGTCAGGCAGGTAACCCGTGGTGCGCTCGAGCTGCGCCAAACATCGCCTTGGGGGGACCCACGCGGCAATGACGTGTCCCGGGAATGCTTGCGCACGAAATGTGCCTCAAATCTACTATGATCAACCGGCCAAGGAACGACCACCATCCCAGGCATCTCTCCTTCCACTCGCTCGCACTTCGGTCCACTGTATACCTTTGCAACCATCCGAGCAATGCGTCTTTAAGAGGTTCCTTTCCCCGGGGGAGTCACGAAATAACTATGTGGTGCGTTCAAGCCTCATACAATCAAGTTCCACTCCAGTGCGAAGTATCCGCAGAATACAAAGTGCTATACGAAAACTCGCCCGCGCACAAGGATAAGCGAGCTAATGTTATAAAGCACATATCCTTCCGTTTGTACGTACCCACACACGCATACATGTGTTTCTGTTATCGTAAAAGCTGATTAAAGGATAGCGTAAAGGTGTATGAAACGCTCGATAATAAAGATGATACGGGACAGTGACGACTAAATTCTTTTAACATCGTGATGGATCTCCTCACACTACCATGAGCAAGGGAAACTCCTACCATTATTCCCATCGCTAACTCCCATTATGACAGCCTAACGCTACTATAAACCAGAACAATTCCCACCACCATAGCCTCCTCGGCCTAGCAACCTCGCCTCACGGTTTAACATCCATCTACCAACGTTCTTAAAAAGATGTGGCATATTCACCGCACCTGAATCTTATCGGTATCAAGGACAAAAATACACAGCGGCCTAACAAAGGCTGGGATTAAAGTTATATATGAACAAGAGCGAGTCACCAAAAGCGCACCCACCCGCAGTCATTTTATGCCTCCTACTACAACACAAGTTTACTGACGCGTCCCTGAACCCCACACCACTCTCGTCATATATTACGAGTCTAACAATATCATACCGTACTCTGCACATTACAAAACAAAGGAAATCTTACAACACACCAAAACGGGAAGGTTGACGTCTGTAAAATACTGAAGTGGCTAACTTCAGCGAGAAACACAAAAACCATGAGTGTGCGAGATGACTCAAGCGGCTAGGCTTCCCAATATATTCAGAGCATAAAATAAACACGCAGGAACTTGGCTTGTCTTTCCTCCCAAGCGGAGCATAGTTTGTAGCAAGGCTTGTTTGTCTTTACTTGTTATGCTGTGCCCGGACACATTTCCTACGCCACTGGTAACAAAATAATTCTCTTTTGAAGTTCTGTAAAGTTACTGGAAGAAAAATATTTCCGATTAAGATCCAGACGATGTGCAGTACGTGAACATAAAAGTACAGCACAGCCCAGCATATATCATTAGTGTAGGAACAAAACACAAGTGTGAAGACCATGAGAACACTAAATAAAATGATAATACACGATTAATTGATAACGTGGGGTCATTGTCTACAAAATGACCATACGCTGTGGCCATCCATTGGTTCATTAACCATCATAGATGAGTATATTCGACAATTTTCCCACAGAGCAAGTGGGTCTATACTGCCTGCCGATGTATGTAGTTCTGATAACAACTTATGAGAGGAAAATTAAGAAAGCACATGTCTACGGTGAAGGTATCTATTGATAAACACTGGTTAACTCTGATATTACCGTAGCAAACATGTAACAAATAAAATCTTGGGTTACGAAACCCTTCCATCGCCCAAGACAGTACTCAATACACACTAGCTTACAGTGCACTTGAAGAGCCCGTACACTCTGCCATAAACCTTCATACTCAAAGGATCTTTTTTTTCATTAGCAAAATTAACTTAATAGATTTTCAAAATAAATACTGTGTGGTAATGTAGTTATGTTTTGCTACTATGGTAATGTCCCACCATCTTATCAATTAAGGAGTCCTACAGACTTTGATACAAGTGGTAGGAACTACTGTGTTGAATTAGACCGGGCAAGCGTGAATGATGTATTTCAACTTATCGATAACAAAACTGTTAATGGGGAGGGCTATGAAAACGAGAAAAATACGGTATGAATTAAGTGTAAAACACTTGTATAAACCAAGAGCGTCTGTGAAAACCTCACCCAGCTTTCCCTAGCAACCGAAACTGACTTTAATATTTTGGATGTTAACTGGATAATATTCACTTGTTTGTCTTGTGTTTAATATCTAATTTTCAGGCGTGTGTGTGTGTGTGTGTATGTGCTGGGAACACTCAAACCCACATCAGTGATCCAGCACACATAATTCACCATGTGAATACAAGCAGCAGAATAATCCGTTTTCGGAAGAATTTGGACAAGGATGATAACTGATATGGAGGCAATATGGGGGAAGAGAAGTTGTGGAGTTGTGTGAGGGTTTTGGGATGGGTACTACGTTGGCAAATTTCCAGATGTTTGGGATTTTGCTGTGTAACCAAGAGTGGTTAAAGATGTCTATAAGTGCTTGGGTTACTAGTGGGACAAAGTGTTAAGTGGACATTACTTTTCTCCCTGCACTACCACTTTCTGCATGTATCTGTTCCATCCTTGACCTTATATTTTCCCACCTCTTACCATGTTACAATCAGTTCCCTTATATGTAATTATCAGCAATAAATTAATACTTGAAAGCTGGATAACTGTTCTCTATACTGGTTTAACCTGGGTTTATATACTGTTCTGTAAGTTTAACGGTGTCCAATTCTTTTAATGTGGAAAAGAACTACGAGTAACAACAAACTGTTAACAAATGCAAAATTTGAATTTTTCTAATCAAAAGATCATTCACATCATTATGGTCCAGCCTTTCACAGATGCACCGTTGAAGCAAAAATCATTGATACTGCTACTGTTCTCACTTTAACATCTTATGAGACATTTAAAAAAGTCTCTCATACATAAAACGAACACCAATGCATATGTAGTATAGCGACAGACATCACATGTATGCTTGGCACCAGTGATGCTTAGTGTTGCGAGTGTAGTAGAAGGAGACAACAAGCCTCACTCTGACAACTGTGACAAGTGATAAAGTCTTGTCAACACACACCATTAGTTACATACTAATGGATACACACACAATATCATCCTACAATTATAATACACAGCAAGGAATCATCACACACTGGACATGCTCTTAAGTCGCCTTGATGATGAACAAACTTTTTGACCCATCATTACAGTGTCCCGCCTTGTCCACGTCCTTCCCTACCAAGTCCCCAAACAAAAGGAAATGAAACCTTTCCTTACTCTCACAGAAAACAAAACAGTTCCTTATTTTCCCACAACACGTAATCAAGCTAATACCCATCATAGACTGATTGCAATTGGATGTTTCATAGTACTAAGTGAACTCCTACAACACATAAATTACTTTCTCTATGGTACATATTCTAAAGCAAGGATAATATACTTTGGCTTTTTGCATAGATTCCACAACCAACTACAAGGTTCCATGGTCTACTTGCCTTCCTGGCCTTAAAGCTACATCAACTCAAAAGTACATCAAACACTAAGCTGTGTATATAAATGAACTTGCTAATAACATCCACAAGGGAGCAGTATTAATGTTAGTAGGTGTACAGAGAGATATGCTGCCAGAAGCTCTCACAAAACTGTGGTGAGAGTAACTATACAACAATATATTATGCACAATGTGAAATGACAGCAAAATCATAAACTGTAAAAGCCTTGGAGATAAACATTCAAAAAGATTTACACAAGAGTCAAGCATTTGGAGCAGGAATAATGAGGAGAAAACTGGCTAATGAGCAAGGGAATGTTAATAGGCTCATAATGTGTTGGGTAAAGGAAAAGCAACATGAGGGGAAAAGATTTTGATACAGGTACAGTGAGACAGAGATTCAGCAGCATGGGGGGGGGGGAGAATAGTTGTCTGGAGGCAAATAAAACAATGGGTGAGAGAAGAGGAAAAAAAGGAAAAACTAGATAAGGAGAAGCAGTGGAAAAGCAATATAAGAAGGCTGACTGGGAACAGCTGCAGTGTGGGGTGAGGTATAGCAGTGTGAGGAGAAGCCTGGCTGAGAGGAATGAGACATATCAGTGAAGTGGAAAGCTGAATGAGGACTGATAAAGTGAGGGATGCTGAGACAGAGGGATGACTCTAATGCTGAGGTTGGCAGCAGTGAAGGTCAAGGAGAGATAGTAAACAAGAAGGTATAACGAAATAAATGAGGTGGGACAGGTGGACTGGTATAATGCATCCCTTTAGCAATGGGAGGGGGGGTAGAGGGTTCTACAGGCATCTGGGAGTAAGACAAGGCATGTCTGTGGGAAGAGGGTAGGGGGAGGGTAAGATTCCTCAGGCATTAGGTTACATGAGACAAAGGTATAATCTTTCTCTCGCTGCTCACCATTTGTTACCATTAGCGTCAGTGGCAGCGATAGGGGCCTAAGTTGAGGCCTGCATACTATTAAGACTCTAAAAAACAATGTTAGCTTAGGATAATGAGTCACTCGCCACTTTTTCCAGCTTAACCAAAGGTAAACAACAAAATTGTGAAGATTCTTGGCAGCTGGTGTGAAACCTGCAACCAGGATCACGTCGCCTGCCACAGCCCTGACGCAGCCCCTTCCACATTCACTGCTCTGCTCCACTCCTCATATGCTCCTTCTTTCTCAATACACTTCTTTTCTCCCATCTGCTCTTTCTTTCCCACTGACTTCCCTCCCTACCATCTCCTATCTTTCCCATCCATTTCTTCCTTTACTATCAACTCTTTCCCTTCCCATCAACTCTTAATTTCTTAATTTACTCTTTCCTTACCCATCCACTCCTTTCTTCCTTATATATTCCTTCTTTTTCCACATGTCTCTTCCTTCTCCCCACTCTTCCACTCCTTTTCTCCTGAATCTGCTACCACTTTCTTCATAAACAAATTCTACTTTGTATTAATCATCCTTTACCATCTACTCTCAATCTCCTCTTAGATCTACTAAACCCTTTCCATCTAAATTCCCTTTAACATTGACAACCTCTTTCTTTCTCAATCTATTCCCTCCAACTTTTTGTCTTGTCCTTCATTCCCCTGTAATCCCTCTACAACTCATACTATTTCCCTATATAATCTGTGCAGAACTACTCCATAATTTATTCATCCCTTCTCTGTCTCTTCTTACTTTCCACAATTACTTTTACCTAATCCATCCAATATTTTCATCATCAGTTGCACCTTCCTTCCCCATCTACTTCCTTCTCAGTAAGCTTGATCTTTCTCCATCAACTTCTTAATCTCTCCATCTCCTCTTCCTTCCCTGTTAATTTTCTTCCCAGGTACTCATCAGTTCTTTGCATAAGCTTCTTTTAACAGATATTTACTCCTTCCTTAATTCCTTCCCTATCTACTTTTCTATTTCATCACCCACCTACCAGTGGCCTTTCCTTGTCTGCTTCTGGCACTACCTCGCTAATGCAAGAAATGGCAATGAAGTATGAAAAACAACTACCGGTACTCTTTTACTTCCCAATTATCTCTCTCCTTCTTCCACCTTCTATTCCTAACATCTTTTAATCCCCCTTTAAAGCATTCAAAACAGTGAGTCAGGAGCAGTATTCAGAGCAGCATTACCTTCAAACTTTTCCTTATTTTTCCCATGATATGTAAAACAGCCATTAAACAAAACATAAACACACTAATGATATATAATCAACACGAAAGCATTAGAAGCCACTTTCCATATGCCTTTCTGATCTCTCTCAGTCCAGAACCCTTCCATTCAATTAAAGTTTTCTGCATCTCTTGAGTTTATTTTGAGAGTTTCTGCAAAGCTAAACCGAGTTAGATGTGGTACCAATGGGAACAGTGACCATTTGTTTACCTGAATTATTAGGTATGGACATTCCAAGTTCCTGGAGTAACAATGCAAAGGGAAACCTTTTCATTCAATTGAAACTGTTAGTGAATAAATTCCATAGTTCAGTGGCTGAGGGGTCTTTTGAGTGCATAAAAGGCTTTAACTTACTCTTCATATTCATCAACTGATTGCTCAGACACAATAGAATAACGGAGGGTAGGATTCCACCACAGGAATAAGTTAGATAATGATGCCAAAAACCATGTCCTTCTCACAAAACTGTGACACCAAAACATGCATATCACTAATTAATCCTGTATCATTATCACAACTGTATCAAATGGATAACTACTTTCTCTAAAAAGGTTGCAAGATAGTCTTGATTCAATAACTCATACCTAACCCACTAAAATTCTTACAAACTTTTCTGATGATACCGCCTTGCCAAAGAAGAATTTTCACTCATGAACCTTATGCATGCAGAGTCCAGCAATAGTTCATACTATGGTCATATCTATATTCATATATCATATATTCATATATCACTGTTATACTTTCCTCCAAATTTGATCTGCATGGCATTAACTTAAGTTCACTCCCTAACTTGCTGTGATCATACCTATAAGTTTAGCTCATAATTTGTCACTATGACAGCTAACCCAGCCCTATAACTAACTCATTTTGGCATAAGACTAATTGATCCTAATCTGAATGACTAATTGATCCTAATCTGAATACTATGTTGTCACTAACTCATTTTGGCATGAGACTAATTGATCCTAATCTGAGTACTATGTTGTCAAGTGTGTTGAGTATGAAAAAGTACTCATGCATGATTAGAAATTCAAAACTAAGGGTGAAGTTAATATCTTGATGAGCCACCACAGCAGAGGAATATGCATGGATCAATTACTTTAAATTGCTCAAGTCATTCACACATTGTGTTTTGAATATACTTTTCCTAAATTTTCAATTGTCTAATGGTCAACTTCAAAAGAATCAACAATAATATCTAATACTTATGCATACAAAGCCCTTTAGCCACTATGTTATGTATTACAATAATTCAGTACCATATATAATACCTATGTACAATAAAACATTATCATGCCTATTCAATTATGTAATACAAAAGCAAAATTGTAAATTACATCTGTACTCACCTAATGAAGTAATGAAGTAATGAAGTAATAAAGTAACGATGGTATGAGATGACATGTAGAATACAGGCAAAAACTTACTATTTATATTAGAATGCTAAGCCAGCTGACAGATTTAAAGATTTCCTGTAAAATCACTATACTGATATTCACACATATAACTTTATTTGACTGATACTTGATATTACACTACATGATAAATTTACATCTTAGAGGGATCTCTTGATTTCCTCCACTAAACTTTCTCTGCATACCCTATGTATCTATCGATCATCCTATATTTCTGATCCTGTTCCCTATAGGAACTCCCACCAAGGGGGTGGCCATGGCAAAAGAGTCTCCACCTATCCCTGTCCTGACATGCCTTCCTAGCATACACCATTCTCCCCCCATCTCTCCCTTCCAGCACTCCTTAACTCTCTCTCCTTATGTCACAGGTGGTCATCCTCTCACACCAACCTTTTTAATCATTTATATCATCCAGTCTCCTTGCAAACCCTATTACTATGATAATGCATTCAGTCATAACATGGGTATTATACAACAAGAATGTCTCTAATTGCTATTGTACCTTCTCCACATGTAACTATCGAACACATCTTCAATATCGGGGAATAATTTTTCTCTGATTACCACATCACCATGACTTACCAATGTGTAGTAATTGCATCCAGCACTATCTATACTGTAGCATTCAGAACAAACAAACTTGGAAATCTGGGGATTTCACTTCATAGTCAACAGACTCATTTCTGTTGTTCAAACAATCCACCTTGCACACCTGTGCCACGAGGTACGGCAAATTAGAGCTCTTTAAATATCCTCTTCAGCAGCATTTTGTGATACAAACTGAAACTGAGTTTCTTCACAATTTTTTTATGAAGAAAGTATCATTTCTGTTTTTATTAACATAATATGAAAACCTCCTTCCATTTCTATGAGAAACTTAAAACATAAGTGTATGGCATGCATTGCTGAGGCAAAATTTTATAACAAAATCAACACTACTCACCATGATTTGTGCCCTCTCTGTAGGAAGTGGGCTGTGGGGTTACCTCTGCAGAACGTCTCCGAAAGTGAGCATTGGGATCACTAGGAGTAAGGTGTTGACGCATTGGGACAGCTGTAGGACTGACACCCCCTACTGAGCTCGTAGTTGTGGTTACATTACAACTGTGAGGAAGGGAAATTACTGGAGCACGTGGAGGAACCAAAGTGATGTCAGAACGAGATGGGGGTTCGGCATTTGGAATAATAATAGCCAGTGGATTTTTGTGATCCTCCATGTCATCACTGGGTGCTGTGCTCCATGGTGAGCCAGTGTCTCCAGTCACTACTACAGTGCTGGACACATTAGGACTTATGGCAGGTGGCAGTACACGAGGGGAAGAGCTATCACCTGTATCCCTGATAGGGTATGTTCCCTCACTCCCTGAGGTAATCCACATGGAAGCATCCTGTAAAGAAAAGATATTCACATCATCTGATTCTCTGAAGATGATACATTTAAATTCTAAAATTTTTAGATCAACTTTTCCCTTATTCTAATGCATAGTATCAGTCAGTATGCTATAAACAATATTCAGTCTCCTTTATTCCACTTAGAACAAATATCAATTCAAATGTCTATGCCTCCCCTTCTCTTCAAGCTTGTCATTTTGTTTCATGAGAAAGGTAGAAGAGAAAGAAATAAAATCAAAGGCAGTGGCTGTGCAGAAGGAATATTAGGAGGAGGAGGAGAGGGAGTTAAAGGAGGAAGAACAGAAGAGAGGTGAGGGAGAAAAAGGAGAAAATAAGAGAGGAGGGGTGAAAAACGAGTAGGATGAGGAAAAAAAAAAAAGGAAGAAGAAAAGGGGAGCAGAAACAGAATGAGGGTGAACAAAATACTAAAGAATATGAAGAAAGAGACCCTTTGGAAAGTGTAGCCTCTTCTTAAGGATGAGATGCAATACCCCTAAAACTTCTAGGAGACCTAGAAGTTGAGGAGTGACTGCCAACTTCCCTGATAGAAATACAATAAACAGTGATTAAAGTCATCACCATAAAAGGCTATAATCTATTCTACTTCCTTGCCATCCTCAAAAGTAAAGCTGCCAGAAATAAGATCAAGAATAATCAAGTCATAATCAAAAAGAATACTATCTATTCTCTCTATTATCATGATTCTATTCCCAATTCAATGGAGTGGTTCATGTATATGTAAACTCTACAAACTCACACACATCCTCGACTCCAGCCAAATGAGTTAGTGAAATATGGACTTCCACACTTGTAAAAGTACTTCATAATTTTCTATTTTACACATGAAGGTGATCTGTCTGAAACTAAATTCTCTATTTTTACCTCTTCTACACATAAAATGCTTCTATTGCAACCAGTCCCCAGTAATTCCTCCCAGATCTTCACCTAAAAATCCTTACCCCTAATAAATTCTCTAGCTACATCTGTCCATCTCTTTCATGACCTGCCTGTCCACCTTATATTTTCAACCAATTTCAGGGGTAATGTTGTTGAGTTACCACATTTATTGAGTTATTTCATTTCTCTCTCAATCACAACTATTTTCGATGAAAAAAAGTTGTACAATCTATGAAATGTCTTTCACCCAAAACAAATTAAACCATTTCAAGATCTTCAAAAAATGATAGAAATTACTTTAAAAAGCTAATGAGAGAAACAAGCACTTGCCAAACATTATGCATCTGGATGTTACAGGCTGGGAATTCTCTAATACAAGATGGGGAAAAGGCTGAAGAGTAAAGGACTACACATGAAAAAGAAAAATATATGAAGTCCAAGACAGACTGCAATTAAAGCAGAAAATGGATTACTGGAAACATATAGGTAAAAGGTCAGAGCAATAATTTACATTCTTAAACGCTAAACAATTTATAGTCTTAATTTTAGTCACATCAAAATTCAGATAGAACTAACTACATACAACACAGTGAGCCCAGTCTATATTTGTTTACAGCTATTTGAATTATGTATCACACTTCTTTTCAGTCATCAAAAAGTTGGGTATGGAATTTCTCAAGATCTGCCTATACCACAATCAAACTTGACTGACCTCATTGTGCAGTGTTGAGTGACCAATATCATTGGACTGAATTTTCCTACGAGCACAAGGGTCACTACAGCTGCCACTATAACTTATCTCACTCACGTCTTGGCTGGTGTGACCTGCACTGGAGCCAATACGGGGAGATCTGTATGTATCTGGAAACAAAAAAAAAAGGATTTAGAACTCTGAATTCATCTACCACACTAAATACAAATCAATACATTAAAAACAAAATGTCAACAATGTTCCATCTAATCATTTATCATACGCCTGTAATATGTCAGAGAAACAACTCATAATAGACAGTCTGCCAGTATCATACAAAGCTCCACTGATACCCACAGGTTTTGACCCAAGAATAAAGAGTGAATTTCCTTCACATCAAAGGGTCTAAAAATCCAGCCACCAGTTGGTTAAACTCCACAATATTTAGTGTCTTTATCTTAACAGTTTACATCATGACATCACAAGCTCTTCTTCTGCAGCTCTGGTGTTTTTAGATAACTGTAAATGGTTTTAACTTTTAAACTTAACCATGTGACAACAAAGACACAATGAACACAAGCAGCCACTGTGGTTAATCTGACTTTAGTAACAGTGCATTTTTTTCTCTACTGGGCATGCTGAGCATGCTAAGGTGAATCTGGTATGCCAAGCATGCTGAGGTGGTATTGCATTGGAAGTATTCTTGATCTCGCGTGCAGGTGTTCAATGTTTGTGGTTGCTGAGCAACCAGCGACTGTTCTGATTCCTGTGATTTAGGTGGATTGCAGTTATGTTAAGTTTGCTTTTGAAAGGGAGGATGAACAGGCAGGTGAGGCATACTTTTGGGAGGAGTGGATAAATTGCCTGTAGAGGATACTTAAGGACTCTCTTTCTTGTCCAAAGATGGCATGTTGACCCCTATATACCACATCATTGTAATTCACTCTATCTCATGCATGCCTCCTGTATGTTCATGCCCTGATCACTTAAAATCTTTTTCTTACAATCCTTCCATCTCCAATGTGGTATCTCCCTTCTTGTTCCCTAAAGTTCTCAAACATTTCCTCTCCGTCAACCTCTCCTCATTCATTCTCTCCATATGTCCAAACCATTTCAGCAGACCCTCTTCAACTCTCTCAACCACCACCTTTAAATTATCACACTTCTCCCTTACCCTTTTATCACTTACTCGATCAAGCTACCTTGCCTAACACTATGTCCTCAAACACTTCGGTTCCAACAACCGTCTCCTCTGCACATCCTCATGCATCACATCGATACAACATTACTGGGACTATTACACCTTCAACCATACTCATTTTTGCCCTCCCACATAACAACCTCTCTTTCATCAGAGTTTTCAATGCTCCCAGAACCTTCATCCCCCTCATCCTCCCTATGACTCACTTCTGCTCCATGGTTCCATATGCTGTCATGGCCATTCCCAGGTATCTATAATAATTTACTTTCTCCAAATTTTCAGCACTAAACCTAATAACTTTGATTTCGGTCATGTTTTCTCTCAGTCATAATGATTTCGGTCATGTTTTCTCTCAATCATAATAAAAATTCAAAATATATCTTTAAGGATAATCTTGAAGAACATCGCTTTTACTGCAAGAAACAGTATGTAAAGAAAAACACATGGTATTCAAAAGGACTTCATGAAATGCACAGTGACACTCACCTCTCATGGCATCATCTGATGGAGGATTATTTATAGGTTCATCAGCACCCTTCAGGAAGCGTGTGACAACAGAGATCTTCTCTACTACCTCTTCCATACGTGGTCTTCGAACCTGGTTATGGTCCCAACACCTACAACAAACAAAAGAATCATCTCCTGAGAACAATGTACACCTATCACTGCTGTGAAACATACCATAAGGATTTAATTTTCAAAATCCTGATTTATATGCATCAAACATATCAAATTACACAGGCAATCACAACACCATCTATTTATCATTATTATTCCTAATGCAATGGGGTGAATTTTGTATATACAGCCTCTGTTAAATCATCCTTCTTTGTACATCAATCCATGCCCAATGTGTTAAAACAAAACTTGTAGAAATGCTTCTTACTTTTTCAATTCCCAAACACTGATTCATCAATAATGATCAAGGTCTCCATTCATACCACTTTCACATACAAAACACAACTTTATTTCAATGGCAAAATAGCAGAGATGGCCTAACCATCATTCACTGTATCTTGTGGTTACACTTAGACAGCTTCCATTACTAACATTACTGCAACATTATGGGACTGACATGGCTTCCCCAGTTCTGTTCTTTCTATTAATATATTTCTTTTTCATATGGGAGGAATTACATAAACAAACATTGAGATTTTCCATTATATGCTTATACATGCCTCACTTAAATTTCTAAAAACATATCCAATTAAATGAGTATTTTTTCCATTTTCTTTTTCTCTCATCCTTACTCCAGTCTTTACTACTGCTTCCAAAAGATCATTCCCATTTGTTATTTCATATCTTCCCCTACAATGAATTTTTTCTTTAATCATAACAATAAGAACTTACCGTTTCATCAGATTTTCTAGTAACTTTGGACAACCAGTTACTAAAGGTGGTCGCTGTCTTTGATGCACTGCCCACATAATACGAACAGCTAATCCAAGATCTTGAAATGGTACACGACGGGTCATCACCTCCCAGAGGATAATTCCCCAACTATATACATCACATTTTTCTGTGTATAATTTACCTGCAAACACAAAAATCACAAATATTTATATACAATAACTATAATCATGAAAATCTTTAACAAAATAAGAAATCTGCAACAAGAGCAATAAATTATATGTAACATATATCTTCTCTCTTTCACATTTGATTGCCATTTCTCACATTAATGAGGTAATGTAAATATCTACTCAGAATAATTATGTAATTACCAATTTCCACCGTACAGAGTGGGAATTTAATAGTCATGTGCCCTGCCTCTTGAACATTCTCTACAATCAAACAACTTAAAGTTATGTTTGCTGTCCACATAAACCATGTCCTTAGTCACTCTATTCCATCATCCATCAATTTTACACTACAAAAAGTACTTCTTTACATATTTCTTAACATTTATTCTGAATTTCATGTATGTCCTCTGGTTGTCTATCCCTATAGCTCTAAAAGACCTCTTCACTGTTCATGTTATCCATCTGTTTTACCATAAAGGTTGGAATAAGGTTATCCTTAACTCTTCTTTCTTCTTGGATGGGTAAATCTAAAGTCTCTAGCTTTTCCTTGCACCTCAGTTCTCCTAACTGTGATACTATCTTTGTTGCCATCCCCTTACCCTTCTCTCTTAGCTCTTTGTGATTCTTTAGGTAATGACCAAACCTGCAAAGCATATCCTAGTTTTGGCTTTAAGTAGGGTATAAACAGCTTGCTAAATATTTCCTTATCCATGTACCTGTAAGTTATTCTCACACTTACCAGCAGCCAGTTTATCTCCAAAACTATTCTCCTAATATGGGACTCTGGTGGCAGGTTAGGAATGTCACACACAGAATTCTGTGGCTTATTTCCTGCCGGATAATAAGCATACTGAGGCCTTCTCTTACTTTGTCCCATCCTCATTCCTTCACATTTGCTCAATTACAGTTTTTATAACCAGGTATCAGACTAACCTTGGAGTCTGTTTAGGTTTCCTTGTAAGATGAAGCAATCCTCCACACTTCTCACTTTCCTTATAACATTTCTATAATTTTCAGGCGCATCATTTACATATATCAAAAGGAATAATGGTTCTAAAGCACAACACTCTGCTGGTCACCTGGATACATTTGAGGAGGCTCCTCTAACATCCATCCCCAGTTCCCTACCAAGATAATCAGTAGATACGCATGTATGCATGCTGGTGTGTGTGTGTACTGGAAGGAAATTCAGGCCTTATGGGGCTGCATCTATTAAACTTTCTTTCTTACTTTTTAAACTATTGTGTACTGTTTACATTTAGTTTCATCACTTGATTTATTCTATTCATCCACAACATGCAATCAAGAGAAGTACTTTTTTTTAAACAGTTTCCTGCTTAATTTCTTGCTATAACCTCTAGTTGCTCTTTCTTTACATCTTTGACACTGTCAGACTTGAAGGGTGCAATCAAACCTCCTTTTATAATGACAACTTTATAACCATCAACCTCTCCCTGTAAATCAGCTCTCTTTTCCAGGTACCATCTTTGATGCCATACTATGGACCTTATCTTTTAGACCTTTAAGTTTCTCAAATTGTGGTGACCAAATCTATATATGTTTGTATAACCATCTTTCTCCCCTATCCCTGGGGATAGGGGAGAAAGAATACTTCCCACGTATTCCCTGCGTGTCGTAGAAGGCGACTAAAAGGGGAGGGAGCGGGGGGCTGGAAATCCTCCCCTCTCAATTTTTTTTAATTTTCCAAAAGAAGGAACAGAGAAGAGGGCCAGGTGAGGATATTCCCTCAGTGGCCCAGTTCTCTGTTCTTAACGCTACCTCGCTAACGCGGGAAATGGCGAATAGTTTGAAAAAAAAAAAAAAAAAAATAACCATCTCAATAAAAATCCAAGTTGATGAAATGCATGTAGTATGAGCCAATACCCTGAAACATTACTGTTATAACAGGACAAGTCCAAAAACATGTCAACTTCCCTGATAAGAATCACTAAGCAACAATAATAACTTTAATGCTAACCTTCAAAAACTTCTGGTGCCATCCATGCTGCCGATCCACGGTTATCTGACATAATGGTGCTCAATTCACATGCAGTTCCAAAATCACATACTTTGAGAATTTTTGCTCCCTTTGTCAAGAGCAAATTTGGAGGCTTGAGGTCCCTGGGAAATAGTAATAACATGAGCACTGCAAATCACTTGAAGCCAGTGATGTTACCACAGATGATGACACCAACAACAGAATTTACAGGAGTTAATTGGAGACTAAGGAATTTAAGAGGGAAAAGGAAACTGAAAGTAAATGCACATGAAAATAGTGATTAAATGAGAAAGAGAAGTCCTAATATGAAACAAAGAGAAAAAAGATGGAAAGGTTACCAAACTATCTGGTAGTTAATCAAATAAGGATGAAAACTTTGAAGCAAACATATATGTAAGTGATTACAGGCTGGAAATTTGTTGAGATCTGTGAGAGGCACTGATGAGGAAAAGTGAGTTAACTGGTGTTAAGAAATTTGTTTGGAGTACTAAACACACAATTCTATGTTATCTGATCATTAAAACAAAGCAGGAAAAGAAATAAAGGTGTAGAACAATCCAGTTACACAGGAAGACAATTTCTTCTTTTCTCTCTAGAAGTATGTGAAACATAGCATACTCTTCGGTGTTTACGTACATACATCTAGTAATGTTCAACATTCAATTAAACACAAATAAACTATCATTGACTACAAAAATATCAAATTATATTCTCAGTCATTATTCATGTAGTTTTTGAAATAGCTTTCAAGGCTCATGAAGCTCAGAAAAAAGGGTATCAGGCAATCAGGTCACTGAGTTAGCTACAACCATAGTGATATGCTCACAGCATTTGTGTCAGAATGATGGATGATCCACTTTCATAACACCTAAATGGGAGTAATCACCAATATACCAAAAACTATGGGTCTTTTTTTCACAGTGCTAGGGGGTATCTTCATCTGATAACAAATACAATGGAACTAAACTTATGCTACTAGCAATCAATATATCACAATAACATGGTAGAAGGGCTACCAAAGTGAGGTCAGACCAAATGAGTATTTTTCAAAATCCTTCATCCATGGTGTCACATTGTTTCATACAAGTAGTGGCAAGACACTTTCTTACAATATGCACATGGAGACCAATCTAATGTTCATACTTTTCAATCATCCAAAAATCACATCCTAAAGTGTTCCAATGCTATGTTGTTAGCTTTGGAAGGCTTGTAGCTCTATCCCTCTGTCAGGATGCACTGAAATAGTGCATGTTTCCAAAAGAAACGACTACTTTTGGTCTTGAAGTAAAAGCAAAACAGACTCCTCTAAGACTTCCAAAGCAGAATGAGAGGAAAATAGGGGACTAAAGTGCACTGCTGCATCAAAAAAAAACAATACTTATATAAGAGAGAGAAATATTGATTCAGAAGTTATCAAAATCCTTCTTAGCTTCATATACACCAATAACAGTGATTTGAATGAATAGCTGAAAAAAGACTGAAGTTCTATAGAAATACAACCATCAAAAATGTCAATTAAGAAGAGCCTAAAATCTGTAAATTTTTGAGAAAGTCATCTCAAGATTAAGTAGTCTCACCTGTGTAACAAAGGTCTTGGTTGTATAGCATGGAGGTATGATACAGCCTTGGCACACTGCAATAACCAAGAGATTCCATGGGCCAGGTTATATTGTGTGTTGGGGGAGTTGTGTAGTACTGTAAATAAAACAATCATTTAGAACAATCACTATCTTCATGGTCAACTATAGCAAACTTTCAAATTCTGTAAAGCAAACATGCCATTCTTATATTCAACAATACGAAATCTACAATCAAATCAGACTCCAAACACAGGTATTCATATTTATCATGCAGAATTAGTTATATTCCATGAATCATTCTCAAGTAATCATTGCAGAAACCATTTACAAAACATTCTGAATATTCATTACCATTAAAATAAACCAAGATAAGGAACAGATGTGTCATATATTCTTCAAAAGAGATGCAAACTTTTCTCATATCTCTGTATCATTCATTACCTTGTTTTGAAACATTTTGCTTCTAGCTGTCTTCTTTCTAACCACTCCCAATTATTTATCCATGTACTATTTCAGGATACTCAACTCAAATCCTCCTTTTACTATATTCAAATTTTTCTTTTATCTCTTTACTTAGTCACCCAACAAAATGATTCACACCTCCTCATCTGATACACCACAGGTTCTTCCCATTAATATCTATAAAAAACATATCTAATACTCAATTATTTTATACACATTTCTGCTAAACTCTCACAAGCCCATTTTTCTAAAAACCCCATCTATATAAACTAAACAGTCACTATCAACAATTCCCAGCTGCCTACTTCAACCATATTCTATCAGTGTATCGCATTCTCATCATCTGTTCCATGTCACATGATAATAACTTATTGCAAAATCTTGCTCTCTTCCTACCTGTCATTTACTGATATGTCAGATGAAAAAGTATACTTCAGTCACACCTATCTAAATTTATACCTATGAAGATCTAGCAAGCAAGGTTCAATTTTAACATTACTTCTTTTCTTAATAAAAGGCCATTATAGGGGAAAAATTCAAGAATACAAATGCCTTTCAGAGTACATTTAAATAATAAAATCATATCTATTTGTATAAGGTGGTAAGTGTTTGACTGAATCTTAAATCAATAGCTTTCATCAAACATTTGCCATTGCCAGACCAATGACAGCTGACGTCCAAGAAGCAAAGCCTGTTACTGTGTATCTAGTAACACTTTTCAAAACCACAAGTACAAGTCTTGCACATTTCATACACAGAAGGCCTCACAATCAAATCACTCCTCCCTGACACCACAGCACTAACAACAAACACGGCACACTACATTATATAATCGGAAAAATGGCTCATCCGGAACAGAATGACAGTATCTCCACCAAAATGTTCAATCATTCTTTAAACCCTAAACAAACATGAATCCAGCTCACACCCTCCAGTCACCTTGAATGAACAGTCACTCCCTGTGAACAAAACGCCAACCATTCTTGGCATCATGCACAACACACGGCACTCAATCCCCACACCAATATCATCAACACAAAAGCAACACACAAGCTAAAAGTCCTCAGAACACTAAGTTGCACCAGATTTAGACAAGAAAAAGAATCCTTCACATTCTATACAAACAAGTCATCCAACCCACTTTAAACTGTCTCACCTGCCTGGTCATCCACCCCTCAAATGCACACTTAACAAAACTGCAAACCACACAAAATAGTGCACTTAGAACAATCATTGACTGCCTAGCAACTACACTTAACACCTCCACGATGAAACAATGATCCTCCCAATACAGTCCCACCTCAACATACTCTGCACTCAATGATACAACCTCATCTAAGGAGACTTTTCATTTGCACTGTAACCTCATGCAGGAGGAACCTGGTAACTATCTGTCTACCTATCTATATCTCTGATACCTGTTCCCTCCAGGAACTCCCATCAAGGGGTGGCCAAAGCAAAAGTCTCAACTTATCCCTGCCCCTACATGCCTTCCTCGCATACACCATTCCATGCATTCTTCCTCTGTTACTCTCCCTCCAGTATTCCTCCACCCATTAACACCAACTTCATTCTACACACATCTAAACACAGCGCACACACATGCTTGTTTTCAGGCATGATTTCACACATACCATACCAATCACATAAATTTTAACACACCATATGAATTATCTATATATCATATGCATTATTTACGTATTCAATAAAACAGAACTTAATATAAACCATATGTTTTCAAAAAATATAATAATTAATAAAATTATGGTTCTTCAGGTTCAGCAAGAATAAAGACAGGTTATCTGGAGTGTGAGTCTGAATGGAAAAAAACAGAGGAAGTTGAATGTTTTAGAACTACAGAAAAGGATTTGGAAGAGAATGGAACCATAGGAGCTGAGGAGAGCTATAAGGTGAGTGAGGTAGCAAAGTTCTTGGGCACAATATGGAATGAATGTAATAAAGATCACTGGCATTAAGGGTGTTTGATGGTACAGTGGTCCCAGTGCTCTATGGATCTGAAGCATGAATTTTAAACAAAAATTAAAGGATAGGTTGAATACTGTTCAGAGAACAGTCTGGGTAAACCACAGAAAGATACATGAAGTCTGATAGTGGACAGAATGCCTCGTTTCAGTGCACTATTCATGACAGTTAGAGAGTGGCTGTGAACAAATGAGGCCATTGCTTCATCTGTTCCTGGTGCTACCTCACTAACACAGGATCACTAAACATACTAATGACTCAATTTTAAGAAAAGACTCTTCTTTAACAGAGGAATCTTTTCAGTTATAGATACTAAAGCTGTTAAGTTAGCAATGTTTACCTTATATTTTAATAATACATGCCACTGATCAGAATCTGGTTAGAGTTTGGATGAAAAGAACTACCAAGTTTAAATAATGAGCTTCAGGATATTTGCAATATGGTGGAATAAGTTCCATGATTTACTAATATCTAACACAATTTTAAGGCAAATTCATTCTTTTGTATCACATCCAATGATCTGTCACAAAAAATTTACTATGCAGTCTGGGAGTTTTTCTATGCAGTCTGGGAGATCTTTTCATGCAATACATTACAACATTCTGGCTAAAATGCTTCAATGGGTAAGACCAAAATGAGAAGAAAAAACATCCCTAGTGATGTAGAAGGAAAAATTAGTTAAAAAAAAATATTATGAGGAAAAGCTACGAATTCTGCAGGACATTTTAAACTTAACAGAAAATGCTAGAATTCACATTACATTCTCAGGAATAGCAACAACTTGACTACATCATGCATAATGCAATAATAATTCACAGCTAAACATGAATCCTATAATTTCTTCAAATCATGCAAATTCTCATGAATTTAAATACGAAAGCACAGAGAAGGATAGAGAAACAGCTTAGAAACTCACAGTGATAGAGTGATCCCCCATCAGCATATTCAATGACAAGACACTTGTGAATATCGGATACGCAGGCTCCATGCAAGTAGATGATATTGTCATGTTGTACCCGAGCCAACTGCTGAACTTCATTGTAAAAAGCATTAACCTAAAGGGGGGACAAAAGCACGTAAATTTCAAAAACTTGCATATATATGTGAGCAATCTTCCTTTTAAATGCACAAAAAATTTACCATCAAGACTATTTCATATGGCGCTACTAATACATAAGACTTCATCTTCAAGATGTGCAAAACCCAGAACAAAATTTTCTTCAATATTTCAATACGGCTTTGAATCACATAAGATTCAACAAAGATAACTCCTTCCTCAGCTGACTAAATTTTTGATGATTAAAAATTACAGCATAACTGGTGACTGCAGAGGGTCTACTTCCAATTATTAGAAATTCTGATACAAAGTACCATTACTTTACCCTGTTTATGCTCGATGTTTATCCTCTTTTTTTCCTCAGTGATCATGATAAAACCCTTAAAGGAACACTGCACTGAATACAGTAACGTACCTCAGACTCTGTTTCCACTTTCTTTACAGCTACTGTCAGGCCTCTCCACAATGCTTTGTATACAACACCAAATGATCCCTTTCCTATACTCTGTAAATAAGAAATTTAACATGAGGTACTCATGATAAATAACCACATTTCAAATCACATATAACTAGAATTAAATCAACATCTTATTTCTCACATACAAATAAATGATAAGCAATCACCCTTTTATCATAATCACTCAAATTAAAAGAAAATGGTTTTGTATGTTGATGCAACTCAGTAAAATCATGTACCTACAGTACAGTTCATGTCTAGTAGAAGCCTGACTTTTTTTTAGTAACACGAGATGGAACAGGCAACTGAATGGCAACCATGGAAGTAAGTAACAATGTTGAGACAGGCAACATCCTGAGTGTAGAGAGGATACTGTGACTCATGTTTGTCTGAAAAGGTGTGGTTTCAGTTGGATGTATGTCTGGCTGGGTGGTGCTTAAGAATGAGTTGGAAAGGTCATTGCTTAATGCATGTCAGGTCATTTCAATGTCTGTGTGTTTGTCAGCACATATAACAATGCAAAACACAAAATAAAGCTCTCACAACAGTCATTAGCTTGTACTGTGTTTATGGGCTCCATGTACAAGTGGTTACAATGCAAAGGTTACGTTACCAATATCAAGCCTATATCATCATCAATGGGTGGAATGAGGTACAGTCTTGACATGTACTTTACCGTTCCACAGGAGTCCATCATTTCCATGTTCCTACACAGAGTGCACCCTCAAAGCTGCAGGAGCTCCATAAAGGGCTCTTGGGGTTGTAAAATAATAACAATATCCCACATGTTTAGAACCCAGGCATTACAAACAGCTATAATATTGTTCTGACACGAACTATAAAATCATCGTACTATACATCTGTTTATACATTAAACATCATCTTCATAACCAATTAACCAGTCTATGTATCATTATCATCCAAAGAAATAAAATAATTCTTAAAAATTTGGGCCAAAATGGTAAACTAGTCCGCCAAAGACCTGTTCTGTACTTCTGCCATGTTAGGTAATGGTTCCAAGGGTTCAAATCCATTAAAGCCACTTTTAACATGTGGCTTGGTAATGAAGGAATGAAAAAAGTAAATAATTTTACACCAACCAAATTAAACACTGATGTCCACAGTCAGAAATATTGAAGTGAAGGGCTGGGCAGACCTGTCCTTTGCCAGTCAGTTGGACTGGGATTGAGAATCCAAGCTCCAGAAATTTATTTCCCACAAAAGATGCATGGCTATATGCATTTGACCCATCCCATGGGAACAGGAACCAACTTTATGATGATATGTGGATATATTGATAGTGTAGGTAAAGTAAAGATTTAAAAATGGAAATAAAATCCACCCATTACCTAGAGTAATAAAAGAAAATAGATTTTCCTCCACATGCAATTTCTTGCACCACCATGTTAAAATTCATAACTATGATTTTCCATCTAAAATTTCATTGACTTCAGTTTGTTGTTATTTGTTAGGCTGCAGGAATGACTTCATAAGGTGTCTGAAAAATGAAAAATACTTCAATTTCCAAAGTGGAACCCTATAATGCACTTAAGTGAAAAATTTCTGCGGAGAACCCTGTATATCAGAAATCTTGAACAGAAGACAGGCCAGATTACAGGGGGAGCTCAACATAATTAATCCTAAAAAAAAGAATGAGAACAGGTGTTAATAAAGCATCTCAATAGAGAGAACTATTTTCTGGACAGAAAAAAAAATTTGATATAAGTTCAAGACCTTCCCATTTCTACCCTGTGCACATCAACCAATACCATTCAACTGCATACAATCTATACATTATGTTAAAGGAAGCAAAGTAATCTGGGCTCATTTTTTCCCATGAAAATAACTTTAAGGGATTATGATATGAAGATCACAGAATATGGGTTGAATAACCTAAAACTAACCAAATTGTTTACAATAATCAACTGAACTAGTGAGAACCTCAATCAACTTTCCTTAGGGGCATTTTTACTGAACTGGCCAGGACACCAGGAGGCAGAGACCATGCCTGGGATGTCTGTAAGGTTCACTGGTCTGCCGGCCTTAAAGAAATTCTCTCCCTGCACTTTAGGATAGGGATGGATAACAGCCCTCCATAAGCACTACTAGACATCATGAAATCAAAATTCATCTTTATCCTCAGAAATGATATATGTATGTATATTTGAAAAAACATTCCCTCCATAGGGAAAATCTCTAAATCCAGTATTAATGAAACACAAAATAAACAATTCCAGCATGCAATAAAAGAAAATTACCAGCAAATTTCAAAGAATATCAAAATTAAGGTATATGTCACAAGTGTTTCATTGATTTATACATTAACTAACCCTTAATTTTCTCAGATCTTCATAGCCCTCCCTATTACTATCCTACAAATCACTGTAAGAGAAATATTCTCAGTCACAGTCCACTAATCTAACTTTATTCAACACAGAGAACACTACCAGGGCAACACAAGGTTGGTGATGCTTCAGGGATAACTTCGCAGTGCCTTTAACCTTCGTAATGACCCGCTACACTAACCAACCTCACCTCATTCATGTTAAGGACAACCCTCTACTATGATGTACCACCTAAAGAGACCGTCTTAAGTCGACCACTATTAACCGGAGCTACAATGACCAAACACACTTTAATCTTGCCAGACTTGAGTCTTTCCTCATCAACATGACTTCCAAGGGGGAAAAAAACGCTGTAGGTGTGAGACATTTAACACCTAAAATCACTTTCGACCCAGCGAACTGGACAGCCTGACTGGCATCCCCACCCACGCCATCCCTATGATCACGAAGACCCAGAGATCAGACTACGTAAGGATTCTGCACTCACTTGGGCATCAGTCTCAGCTGATCCTTATTAAACTGTGAATCGGGGGAGAAAAAAACCCATTAATTTCATAGTCAACCAATGACACGGGATAATTCCATTTACCTCTAATAGATTAACTTCATCCGGATCTATTTCTTGACAGTTCTCGATCTGGTAATCCATGGCAGAGATGTGCATCCTCTCAAGTCATCTCTTACGGCAAGTTGGCGACACAATTTTTGACATAAACAACCAATTTCCGCAAACCTTTCCTGACAATAAACTATGGAACCATATGATTCCCCAGCTGATTGAGACGAGCCGATCCGACCCCGCTTACACCCGACTTGACCGCCTAAGTGCAGTTAAGGCGGAGGATCCAACACTTTACCCCGGGGGTCTCGGGACTTATGGGCCTTCTCTCGCTGGGAGCAAGACAATAACAAGTGCGAGTCAGACACCGCACCAATGTTAGTGACACACTTATGACTCCCTGGATGAAATGGCGGTAATTAGGGGTTAATTACAAGGGATCTGGGTATAATGAGGGACTTAAATGATGCTGAGGAGGAAGACTTACCTGCCCGGGGAGCCAGAGACTCGTACGTGGAAGGAGAGGTAGTATTTACAGTGCTTGGTGAACGATGGTTTTTCAAAATACATCGTTCCTCTCCCGAGGTTACTATACCATATCAAGTGGAAGTTTAAGCTTCCAGTTTTACAACTCGAATCCAAAAGATTAACTTGATTTCTCTTGATCCTTTCATTAAGGATGTAATGTTCCATAGGAACATTTATATAGATTCAAGACCCAATTTTCCTGACGCGGTACATTTTTCCAACTATTGAAACTTTAAAAAATCATGGTTAAATTCGCATTTCTGGAGTTGCCAGTTCTATGCCTTGATTTCATACTTTGGGAAAAGAATATCTCACAGAATAACTTTACGTAAGGTATCAGTTCTTGAGGTGAGAAATGAGAAACAGTGCTTGACTGTCCGACTAGCATGCAAAATAGCGCCTGACTCACCGCTGCCGACAAGTTGGCATCGAAGGTCAAACGTTATTTTGCCGACTAGTCGGCATCAAAGGGTTAAACGTTACTTTTGCCGACGAGCGAGCACTAGTGGACCAAACGTTATTTTGCCGACTGTCTCCTACGTGTGCCGCTATTCAGTATACACTAAATGCTTTCTATGACCGTCCTTGACTGAAATGAAGGCAATGAAACGCGTTTAATTTGGCGGCATTCGTCCACAAGATCACAGCACCGACCTTGCCTCCTCCTAACATGACGACAACTACCCAGAGCAATTCGCCTCATGGATGGACCATGAATGGCCATACCATGACGTCCATGAGGGTGACGTGATGTGCAGGAGGAACCAGGGTGCGCGAACCGTGCCGACTTTCACAGTGGAGGTCACAGACCCACAATGTGTCACCTGTCCTAAGGCGAACACAGCCCTGTAAAGTGCATTGTTGGATCTCGTGGCTAACCTGCTATTAAATGGTGGCGAAGCCATTTTCTTAAAAAAAAAAAAAAGGTTGGTATTGGTTACTTATTTCAGCTTTAGAAGCGTACTTAACATCCTTGCTCTTATGTGTGTTTTACGAACGCGTCGTCATGTGGTACGACGGGTCCAAACACCTAAAATGACAAAAATTGAAAGGAGTTTCGTGAAGAATCACAAACATGGTTGCTTTTGGGGGAGCAAAAATTGAAAGGAGTTTCGTGAAGAATCACAACTCAAACATGGTTGCTTTTGGGGGAGCAAAAATTGAAAGGAGTTTCGTGAAAAATCACAACTCAAACATGGTTGCTTTTGGAGGAGCAAAAATTTTCATCACCTGAAATGGCTTCGACCTCTCAATACCAAACCCACCCTGGGCTTCTCACGTTTGACCAACATCGCCCTTCAAGCTGGCCCAGAGATGTTAACATTCACCAACAAATTAAGATTCTTATAATTAAGAATATTAACCTACCATAAACCTTATTTTTCCTTGGGGATAAAAAGCGACCTACCGTAAACTTTATCTTTTCCCGGGGATAAAAGCGACTAAGCAACGGGCGCGAGGTGCTGGAAACTCTCTCCTCCTGTATTATCACTTTCGGAATTCTAGATATCCTTTATATCCGACATCAAAGCGAAAGAAATATGCCTCGTGTCGATGCACTAAACTAGTACATTCCTAAAATCTTTCCTCGTGAATACGGAGTAACACAGCCGCCCTTCCTTTAGCTGCCTTGTAGATAACTCGGCTTCGAGTAAACAGCCATTTCGATACACTAAATAATCTTTAAAAAATAAATAATTGTTTTACCTTTACACACACACACACACACATATATATATATATATATATATATATATATATATATATATATATATATATATATATATATATATATATATAACTCGTTTTTCACTTCATTCATTCACCGTAGCAAATATTGATATCAAAGAAAACGCTCCGACTGTGAGAATTGGGGGGACTATAATACAATTAATTTCAGGCGTTCACTGTTCGCTGGAATTCCTTACTGAACTCTAGATGTTTTTTAAGAAAATACTGCAATGAAAAATGCATGCTTACATATGATGGGTGAGGGGGCGAAGGTTCTGAGAGCGCTGAAGAATGTGTGGAATGAGAGGTCGTTATGTTTAAATGTATATCACTTCCAATACCAAATGGATGCGAGGCATGGGCTATAAGACAAGACTGTACGGAGGAAGGTGGATGTGTTTGGAAATTGAATGTTTGAGGACAATATGTGGTGTGAGGTGGTTTGATCGAGTAATTAATGAAAGGGTAAGAGAGATGTGTTGTAATAAAACGTGTGGTTGAGAGAGCGGAAATGTTTAAATGATTTTGACATATGGAGAACATGAGTGAGGAAATGCTGACAAAGAGGATATATGTATCAGAGGTGGAAGGAACAAGAAGTGAAAGACCAAACTGGAGATGAAAGGATGGAGTGAAAAAGATTTTGAGCGACTGGGGCCTGAAACATACAGGAGGGTGAAAGGCGTTCACGGGATAGAGTGAATTTAGAAAGATGTGGTATACCAGGGACGACGTGTTGTCAATGGACCGAACTAGGGCATGTGAAGCGGCCAGGGAAAACCATGGATAAGTTTTTATGGCCTGGCTGTGGATAGGGAGCTGTGGTTTCGGTGCAATACACAAAACTAAATGGACGTGAACAAGCACGGCCTTTCTTCGTCTGTTCCTAGCGCTACCTCGCAAACGCGAGAAACGGTAATCAGGTATGTGGGGGGACACACGTCGGTATAATACAAATTACATACTAAAAAAAATGATTTGGTGCTTAGATAAAAAAAGAAATACGCATAAAGTGCACTGATAAAAACAGATATATGGAGACAAATACAGAGACGCGTTACTGATAAGAACAGATTATTCAGATAAAACTGACCTTGACATCCCTAGCAAGAGACGTACGTTATTATAACTCGTGATATAATGTAGCAGTATAACATACACCTTATACACGGTGGATATGTTTGAATACAACGGTGGCCTGCGCGTCATGGGGTATATAATACCGGCTTAATTCGCGCATTCACGGCCCGCTCTCAGCCGAGCGGCCTCCCGATTTGGCGGTTTTTTTTTAAGAGAACGCCAAAACCACAATGGAGATAACTAACCTTGCGCACGCGCGTGGCCTGCTGGGTTATGCCCTTTGAGCACGACCCGTTGAGCATGACAGAGGGAGATGCAACGGCGACCAGAAGCAACGCTATGGAAGGAAAGACGTGACAGGAACGTGGACAATATTGTTGTTGTTAGAGTCACGAGAATATTTGGAGTGATCTACCACCAGGTGTCAGGACTTTGAAATCATACGACTCGACGGATACTTCCGTATCAGTCATCAGTCAATGAAGCTGTTCGAGAGGGAAATACATATATGTTGAATTCTTTGATGAATTTCGTTCCCATGTTAGCAAAGACCAGGATTCGAACCCAGGCGGATTGTGAATACGCTTCATGGTCGAACAACACTAGACCGCTAAACCACGCTGGTCTATAGATATTCTTTTTAATTATCATTTTCGTTAGAACAGAGTCTTCTCTGACCAGACCATTTCTCCCCGATACCTAATTGCAATGATAATCTCAGTTCACACTTTCTCATAAAACTCCCGGGGCAGTACATCCTCAGCATGGTGCTCTCTCTCTCTCTCTCTCTCTCTCTCTCTCTCTCTCTCTCTCTCTCTCTCTCTCTCTCTCTCTCTTCCTGCGGGGCCAGTGTGCCTGAGTGAGCGTTGGTGGGTGGGGATGAGCCTCATGCTTCACTACCCTGTCTATCTACCCCAGTACACCAGAGACTTGTTCCACCACCACCGGCCTCTGGCGGACAACCTGGTCACGGGCCATCAAGTCTCCCACTCCCCATGTTCTTTCACGTCTGTCGGGGGGGGGAGTGCCCTGTGATGTCTCGCACGCGCTATGTACGGCACGCTGGCCGGTGTACGAGGTAATCAACTAACCTCATCACATGGCACGTACCAGGTCCCCCAGGCAACGCTGGCCCTACATGTCCCCCTACCTATCATTGCCTCTCTCTCCCCCCAACCTGAACAACGACGCCCAAACCAGACGACCAGCCGTTCGATACCCGCCCCGAGATCCCTATATATGTGCCTCGAAGTGTGGAGCAGAACACCCTTTTGGCCTGGGAGTCCCTCTTTACCGTAGGGGATGCGACAGCGCTTTGAACTGTCCCTCCAGCAGTACTCAATCTTTCCCCCCGCCTCCTCCTCGCGTGTTTCGCTTGTCCTGCAGAGCCAGCGATGGCCTCGGCTTATCTCAGGTCCCCCTCTGCCTGTCGCCCTCTCCCTACAAGGGTTGGGGGCACAGCGCGTGCCTTCCCGCCCTCCTTCCTCCTGGGGGATGACCGTCCGTGTTGGCGCCACTTAGCCCCGAGGTGTCCAGATCTTTGAAGGTAAACATTAGTGTTTTTTGTTTACGTTGCAGGCTCCAGTCACGGACCAACACCAAAAACACGAACGTGAGGGACAAGTTGTGTGCACCGTGCGTGAAGATGACGACCCAGACATGTGATATCCTCCTCCTGCCGGAGGGGTAGACTACAGCAGGAGGTGTCAGTCTCCTTCTGGAGGGTCAGACTCTAACGGGAGGGGGGTAGACTCCAGTAGGAGGGCCAGACTCTAGCAGGAGGGACAGACAACATCAGGAGGAAGAGCCTCCTACAGAAGGGGCAGACTACAGCAGGAGGGACAAACTACAGTAGGAAGGTAGAGTCCAGTAGGAGACGTGGACTGCAGCAGGAGGGTTAGACTCCAACAGGAGGCGAAGTCCTCTGGTAGACATAGCCTCCAGCATGGTGGGGTAGAGGGGGTGGATGCCGCCGCGTTACCAGCTGAGCCTGGCTCCCCGCCAGTCCCTCACTAAATGGTAAGACATCTTACATTACCTACTTCTGCTGTAGATGTTGTTCTGATGACAGACATTTTGTATGAGAAGTCGTAAGGTGTCAATAAAGGTATATACACTAATCTTACGGTTTCCATATCTTTGCAACTATGATACAAAGAATAACATAGCCTTACATAGGCTTTAGTTTTAGAATTAGAAAGTTGATATTGCAACAAACACGGAAATTGAGTGCCCACTATTCAAGAAATATACACTAACATAATTCATGTAACGTGTTAACTGTTTTGTAGTAAGGCATTGTTGACAGACTCTAGTCCTTGGTGACAGATGAATCAATGAATTACGACTTACAGACATTTGTGAAAAACCGTCTCACAAATCCACATTTCTAAGATCATGGCGAATCTTGTCTAGTCCAGCCTGATGTAGTCTGACCTTATAATTGTGTTCATCTACATATGTGGTATTTATCTCAAACATAACAATATGATGTTCACTACTTCCCTGCCTCTTTTTCACTAAGCTCAGATATAATATGTCAAATCTCAACTGTAAGTAAATGCAAAACTGTTACGAAGACGGATCTAAAATTCCGGGGAGAGTGGAGAGGGGGTGTGAGGAGTTGCGTGGGGAGTCGTCGACAGAAGGGGTCCATTACACTGACTGATCCAAGGCCGATTGAAAACGAGTTACACTCTAACATCGTAACCCCACCACCACCATCACCGACCTCTACGTCAAACCTCCTATGAATGGATAATAACACGTACGTTTATTTCACCAAGACTTTCTCTTTTCTCGCAGCCTATCAGTTGGTAATTACTCCCTCTCCTACTGGCGTCAAGGACAGTGAGGGGGCGTGGTCAAAGAATACGTACCAGCTAAACCAATCAAAACAAAACAATGTCATCAGCAGCCAATCATAAATCAAGACAGAAAAGACGGAGGAGCAACACCTCATCATTTAAAATCGACGAGACAAACCTGAAATGACGACATAATACCACAAAATTTCAACTGTGGCGCTTGGGTGGGTGAAGGGAAGCATGAGGACCGAACATTATGGGTGGAAGGAAGCAGGAAGGCCGAACATTGTAAGAAGGCCCTGAACATTTTCCCTGGGATAGCCACGGAGGCGCGCGACTAAATTTGCCTACGCGCTAGGATGGTGCTCCGTAACCGTTGGTCGGAGGCAGGAGGAAGCCAGACAACACGTACTACTAGGTCCTCTTGAATGAGCTGAAAGTTCTCCTTTTCCTTTACGACTGTGATGTAGGCGTCAGTTCCATCACTCACTACAACTGATTTGGGTCATAATGCAGCGCAACGTGTGTGTATGTGTGTGTTCTGGGAAAAGAGGGACGCTAATTCTTCCTCTTGCCTGACAAGTAGATACAAAACTGTTTCTTGCACCAAACTCTTTGCTAGAAATACATCAATCACTTCGTTGAACCGGCTATGGTAAACCAATGAGTAATGAATGTGTGGGGCTTGGCTGTGGATGGTGGGGGGCTCTGGTTTAGGTACATAACCCATGACAGATAGCGCATGTGTACGAATGAGGCCATTGTTGGTTTATTCTTGACGCTGGCTCGCGAAGGCGGGAAAAACAAATAGAAAACAAAACTGGTCAATAACACCAAAGCTATGCACAGATGGTCTATGACTTTCTTAAGGGGCTCTGGCATCTTAAGGCAAGAGTGACGTACGGGTAACAATACAAGACGGCCTGTACAAACAACATCTGAATTGCTTCATTTATGTTTGTTTACAAGATCACGGGAGCTAATGGCGAAGGCTGGTACCCCGGGGCAAGTGACACCACACAGCAGGGCAGGACCTGCATAGCGCCAGGATAGCCACACAAGAACCAAGGGCTGACGTCACATGACACGAGAACAAATATGTAAAGTAAAAAAGATAATTAGAGGGACAAGAGAGTGCTACCCTCGCTGGGGCCACACCAACGCTACTTATTATCATTATTATTATTACTATTATTATTATTATTATTATCATTATCATCATTACTGTCATTATCATTATTATCATTATCATTATCATTATTATTATTATTATAAATACTTGATCGCCGTCCACAGCGTCAGCGAGGTAGCGCCAGACAAAGAATAGCCCATCCACACACACACACGCAATATATATATATATATATATATATATATATATATATATATATATATATATATATATATATATATAAATGGTCGTTAAGACAGACAAGGGACAGTGAGGTTGCAGCGGGACTTCATAGCGTCTTCCAAGTTTGAGCAAGACACATCGCCCCGCTTGTTTACATGTACAGAGTGAGTGTGAGACTGACGGATGACAGGGGTCTCTCGCGAGGGATGCCACAGCGATGAGACGAGACGAGTAGTGCTGGAAGCGAACCAGAGCGACCCCAACGAGAAGCAACAGGTGCCGAGGAAAGAAAAGGGGACGAAGAAATATAATAAAAAGATGTAAGGAAGAAGAATGGTGGGAGGTCTGGTGGAGATATGTGGGGAATGCGTGTGTGTGAGTGTCGACAATCACACCAGTACTAAACTTCACAAGTACAGTACATTATAATTTAGCGTTTGTCTCAATTCATCGGCGGGTAAACCAATCTTTTCGCTTTAAATTTCTTTTGTCTGAATATTCGCTTTCGTGCTAGCAATTGCCCACTTAACCTGTGTTATCTTTGAGCATGATCTCGTGTATCTAAAATTAATTTACCGCGCTCAAACATGGCCGACGGGGTTTAGCAAAACACCCGTGCCTCGTCTCAAGCGATGGCGACAAAGATAACGCACCACCTCCTCCTCCTCCTCCTCCGCCGGCCTGAAGCTCATGCCCTCCGTATATACGGGCTCGCAGAGTGAAAGCCAGCGACAGAACAATGGGGTTGGGTGGGAAATCGGATACAGCGCCATAGGAGCTGTAATAGTGGGTAGGCCACACAACCAGCATCATGGTACATACCAACACGGTATAACGCTGCCCGTAACGAGCTTGTCCAGGTCCTGCCGCCTCACACGGAGGTGAACGACACAACAGCCAGAGGTCGTGAAATGCTTCCTGTACTGAACAAATAGTTGCACAGCTCACATGCACCTGTACTCCAGGTCACACGTGCGAAAACACTCCTTTATTGGACATACTAGAGACTCGACAACAGCGAACTTGATATAAAACCAATATTCTAATGTTTCTGATAATCAGTATAGACAAAGAAATAACAAAAAGCAAAAACTAGAAGACAAGGAAGACGTAAAACTAACAGATCTCGACAGCACCAATTGTGGATAACTCGCTTGGTTCCCACGTAGTCCCAAACCCTTGAGAAACGCTCAAGTCATCCATCAGCATACAAAATGACGAAAACTTCAAAACCCAACGTGCTACTCAGTCCCAAAATTACGGAGAAATAACTTTATAAAGTGTGCTACAAACGTATTTCTATATGTAAGTGTAGTTGTATACGTTAGGCTAGCCTAGCCTTGTATAAGTTAGCTTAGCGTAGCCTAGCCTTGTATACGTTAGCCTAGCGTAGCCTAGCCTTGTATACGTTAGCCTAGCGTAGCGTAGCCTTGTATACGTTAGCCTAGCGTAGCCTAGCCTTGTATACGTTAGCCTAGCCTAGGAGTACGTCTGAGCCGAGTTCCCAGGCGGCTTCCTTGGCTGTGGCGACCACTACCTCCCAGCGGGCTGGACGCCCACACTCTCCCTCCTCCGTAAGTCATGGCCGCCACCACCACAGCGGAAGAGAAAGACTCGCTCTCCAAACGAATCAGGGAGTTCGATCAACTTTATCAACGGCTCCTCGAGTTACCGCCTCGAGCAAAATATGACAGACACTCGTTAAAACTTCAGTATACATGCATAAACTGATATACAGGCAAGTTATGGAGGTTAAAATGATGGCCGAATCACTTCGTCAGAAATAACAAGTGGATTTCCTTGGCTTTCCCAGCCTCCATCCTTAACTTGCACACTAGCGCTGTGAATACACGTCGTACATACTTGACACGAGAAGCCTCGCCAATATCCTCCGTGGGATAACGAATACTTTCAGTATCACCATTTTTGCGGTTTAAGGATAATCTTTGAGGAATAAGGGCTGATGTAAGAGAGTCGTGAGTGGCTTGCAAGAGATGATGTGCTATAAATTATACAGATCGTGTTACCTTGAATGCGGCCTAATTGGTCCTTCAGGCGACGTAGTTCACAGGAGGCGCTCTTCCGAGGCTGACATGTCTATCTCCCAGCCAGAACAAGAGACAGACACTGTCGTGGCTGTGATCGCCTCTAACCTGTGCTGTGACGGAGGTTTTACATCTCAAATTAAAGATGTAGCAAGGACACATTAACAGCTGCCGTCTAGCGAAAGACCATGCCTATACGTATATTAAGAAAGCTGGATATGACGCATGCGGGCTTTTCTATGACAGTTATAAGAAGCAAGCAAATATTTTGATCCTAAGAAAGTTTAGAAAAGGAATGAATGGTCACTACATCATCAAATCATACGGGGAGACATGAGCTAAAGAACCAGTAAGTTGGAACGCTTTTCAAACTCCTCAAAACCAAGTGATGGGAGATTTTTTTTTCATCGTTATGACGTTGGTGGACAATATATTCGGTGGGGTGCCTTGTTACTGGACAGTAATGCTCTACAAGATTGTACGAAATAATAATGATTTTCGATAAGCAATAAGGTGGTAAAATGTCATCCGTGTGATATTATTTTCTTCATTACGCCGCTGAGAAATTGTTCTGCGGAAAATAATATCCTTTTTATGAATAAATTACGTTACAATCTTGATAAGAATTACCTAACCGGTGCAAAACTATGATGTTTTTTTTTTTTCATACGCTGCTGGATGACAAGTCGTATGTCGACATACAACGTCATGGATCAAATACGTTGTAGTTTACTAGTCGTTTGTTGACGTATTTTTACGCTGAGGAATAACAATAATATATAACCACTCGGTCACCTCCTCCACTGAAAAAAAAAATGAAAATCATTACCTTTTCATTTACCGTGAAGCCCTTAAGCACGTCTATACATCATAACAGGTCGTATCGTTGGGCTAATAAGGTATTACTACTATATGTGGGTCCAGATGGGCGGTGGTCGTAATTAACGTAACCTGGGAAGTGGCTGACCCTACACATCGGTTTATACCAACATTACGTATAACGTATTGTAGCGTTTCGTAATATCAGTATGACGGCGTCTTTACGAAACAATACACCGGCGAACCGATATATTCCAATATGGTGAATCCCGATATAATCTAATATGGCGAGGCCCGTTATAACATAGCGTCTCATCTTTATAGTACAATATGCCGACTTCTGATACAATTCTATATGGAGACGCCCTTTTTTTTTTTTTTTAATCTAATATGGCAACGCCCTTCGTAACCCAGTAATACGACGCCCGTTATAACCCAATACTGCGGCGACCGTATGAACCAATATGCCCCAGAGAAACTGATATAAATCCTAATACCGGCAGACACATTTGTCCAATATGGCGTGGCCCACCAGGGACTCAGAGAGAGAGGGGGCGGGCGGGCGGGTAGCAGCAGGCCAAAGGAACATCATCTTTAGCACCATCCTAAGGACGTTATCGCGACACCGATCAGCGACAGCCTCAAGGGACGCTACCAGATAGATAACAGGAGAATCAGATACCTCATACCTAAGTTCTGTACGAGATAGGCAGCTCATAAAATTCCTGCCTGATAGTATCTAATACTATATATGTAATTCACAAAAACTGTGATGAACTTATTCGAAATAGGGAAGATAGGCCGTCATAATGCAAAGATATAGATGTGGAAGTAAAGATGGAGTTATCAAGACGGTGTGGTAGGAGGCGATAAATTATGAGTGTGTTAGAGCTGAGGGCTCTGGACACTGCCGTGGTCTATAAAACCACCAGGCCGCTACTGTCACGCCCGAGCCTCGCCACACCTCACCAGCAGCTGCTTCTTCCATACCTGATCACCCAAACATCTCACCAGCAGCTCATAAATCCCACGCCTGAGCCTCCATCACCAACAGCAGCTACTTCGACATATACGTCTCCAACATCTCACCAACACTTGCTGCCTCTACATCTGAGCCTCCAACATCTCACTAACATTTGCTTCTTCTACATCTGAGCCTCCAACATTCGCCAGCAACTGATTCTCTCGCATTTTACCACATCTTTAATCAATGTTTAGTAACCTACATTTTCTCTTGAAGGCTGGCTCCATAAATTTCCTGATCTCCAAAACTCAAGATCTTCGTTACAGATATTTTACCTGAATTCAGACATCTACCCCCCTCTATACAGAAGATAGATTCGTCTCTAAAGTCAAAATAAAAGACACTGTGTATCCAGAGAATGTGAAAATTAATGATGTGACGACCCTCACAGTGTGCTGCCGGTCCTACACCATCCCTAACCGTCAGATCAAACCGTCATGTCGCACGACTCGGCCTCCCATCAACGTAGTCCCCCAAAACTAACAAGACTTTTTGTCAAAGTTCACTTGAAGGACAGCCATCATTCCCTGACCAGCAACCCCTCCGAGAGGGCCGCACCTCCTCCGCCAGTACCCACCCGAACGTGATCCAAAGCTTCAGTTCGCGATAAAGCCTCACGGGGCGATATAACCTTCGCCTCATTCATAATACGAGAGGTATTTTCACGGAGTTCTCGGGATAATCAGATGATCCTAGGGTATCTTGCGGGATAAAAACAGCGTGGTTGGGCGGCACTGCTTATCTGGGCGGAGGATCTGAGGCGAGCGTCGGCGTGGGACACGGAGACATGCCGCCCCGCTGGATCAGCCACAACCCGCGCATTTTTCACTATCTGGGAAGGCTTGGCAGGGACAGCCCCCTATCTCCTTCCAGTCACCTCGTTCCCTCGTATTCAACTGTACCACCACACTCATCTGGGCCGCGCGTGACGCTAATTCTAACTTATGTCTAGCGGGAAAGCGGACGCCTTATTGTCTCCACAGACTAGTTCTTAATTGTGCATACACTATGTTCTCTATACAAAGCAGGTTTATGGCCTCTTTTACGGTTTTCCCTTTTAGTATGGAAGTTCGTCTGTCTTCATATATATTCTCCTTTCTTCTGCCATTCTCCTCCTTTAAAACATTACATACAGTACTCAAACATTCAATTATGTTCTCATGGACTGCTTACGACTTTTCAGTAGCGCCTAAAGTAACCATCTCAACATTTTAAGCTATGATTCTACAAAGCACTGACTTGCTAAACAAAATCTCGCCAAAGCAACATACATTGTTATCTACGGTCCAGGTGCCTCTATTAACACTGGCCGAAAAATATATATATTTATCAAAGTCTAGACATTTACACAAACAGTCTTAATCATCCCTTTCAACCTACGTACACTGTTGCTGTACATAAATATATGACTCACCTTTTCACTCTCCCACACCAACACCGGACGTACACCCGTAGCATACTAAACTCTCCACGCCATGTTTAATTCTTGAACTTTATGTACTAACTCTACATGGACTGAAGTTGTAGTAATCAATACCGCTAATATCACCGAGGCCTTAGATCCATAATTTTCCTACAATATCAAGGCATGTTTCGTACCACAAATGTTTCTCATTCACTTCGACCACAATCTACAAGTACTCAAGTATTGTTCTCACGACTTAAAATAATAAATCAAACAACTATTCATCTTAAAGTTATGGAAATAACTTTAGTCTCTGGTAATTGATTTGTGACCGATGCTTCCTACGGTGGAAGGAGGAGTGATACAAATGTACAAATTAGCGGTGACACAGGCCAGACGCTCCACACCGATGGTGTGTGTGTGAGACAGCCTAGCAATTATGGAGGATGGTAACATTTTTCAAACGCCGAAGGAAAACGTCTTCGACATTGCTGCGGTCGGTATTATTAATGACGGTTCTGGCGTTCTGAGTGAGGGAAAAAGTTAGCTCTCTCTCTCTCTCTCTCTCTCTCTCTCTCTCTCTCTCTCTCTCTCTCTCTCTCTCTCTCTCTCTCTCTCTCTCTCTCTCTCTCCAACAAAACTCACATTATTCTCAATACTTAATTTCCATGCAGAGAGCGGTACGCGCAAAGTGTTTTAGAAGTACGCTTTCACATTCATCGTTCAACGGAAAAGTATCATGCTTTTAAACAGAGATTGTGAGAAATGTACCAGTTGAACTGAATGTATGTTTGCAGAATGGAATGATAATGTGTAGTGGATATGAACATTATATAATCTTATGTCATACATCATTCTGTCGAGATCAAAACGTACACATAAAACCATTACATCAAATAATCTTATATACTCGTATCTTTATCTATTTTGTCCCTCTGAGCACAAACAAGAGATTTATGCTTTAAAGTCGTGATATCTCTTATTAATACAAGAAACATGTGACGATATATCTTCGTACGGAAGTTACAGCATGACGATAAAGATATGACTGATGTGTTTTTTATTACCACAACGGCTGAAGCCCTTGTCATAAATCCACGATAAAGAAAAGAAAAAAACACGCCAACAGAAGTGTTTGATATTGAAATGTGTGTGTGTGTGTGTGTGTGTGTGTGTGTGTGTGTGTGTCTGTTGATCATGTCGGCTCTTAAGAATCCGAGGACCTATAACGAAAAGCGTTGCCACCTATAGGTCGTCGCGAGCTGTCGTAGACTCAGCCTTGGGTGAAGGAAAACAGGTTTTCGCGCATCAATACCCGAGTAAAAAAACTAAATAAAACCTAATGTTAGGCAGGTAATCTGGAGACCTATGGCCGTTTATCAAGCCAGATGCGGTGGGGCCATTCGGCAACAACTTTATTTTCATAACACTATCAGGGAGTCCAGCGACGACTTTATGAGGTTCTCGTAAACCTTCATGATCTGGCTGGGTTGTGACATACTGGAGGAGACGAGGTTATTATACTAGCTACCTGCAAGTACCTGTGAGAGGATTTAGCGAAAATGGCAGGGCTAGCGCGGAGCGCTCACCGCACGCGATGGTTGACGTACAGAACTATTCGCAACTGCCACCTGCACTACGTCATATTTCATTCCTAGTTCATCCGGGACTGACTTTACCCAAACGACAAGTTTTCTTTTAAACGTATCTGCAGTTGGTCCACGCATGTGCGTTAGTCCTCCTGGCTGAAAGTTTTGAGTTCTACCACTGGAATGGAACGATCCACTCCACCCGATGCCACTCTACCTTCCACCTGCTCCATCGGACCAACTCCACCACTCCTCGTCCACTCCACCGCTCCGTGTCCGGCCTTATATAGCCCCAACAAGCGCACCATCTTCCATCCTCCGCCTCATTAAACTCGGTTTATGTGCCGTCCGGCGCGTGGATCTCGTTGACGCTCAGTTGTCAGTCCTCGTTAGTCGGGGTGTTGGGGAAGCCCTCGTTGCTCGTTGGGGAGGGGGGTGGTTAGAATAGGTTCTTGTCGCTAAAATGGTCGTTCAGAAATAGCCCCCCTTTTCTTTCTTTCTTTTTTTCCCCCTTCCCTCCCAACTTTCTGACCGGGTTCGCGCGTGAAATTCTCGGCCTCATCGTTTATTTCAATTTTCCTTGCGTGTGGAGCAGCGCTCGTGCCGTTTGATGGGGGGCGTGCGACATGGGTCCCGCTCCCCCTCCGCCACTTGCCACCGACGGGGGGAAACCCCCCTCCCCACACACAGACACACGCCCCACACACACGCCTCACACACACGGGACCCCACAAACACTAGCTATCACAGACGGGGCCCCACAAACACTAGCTATCACAGACGGGGCCCCACAAACACTAGCTATCACAGACGGAGCCCCACAAACACTAGCTATCACAGACGGAGCCCCACAACCACTAGCTATCACACACGGGGCCCCACAAACACTAGCTATCACAGACGGGGCCCCACAAACACTAGCTATCACAGACGGGCCCCCACAAACACTAGCTATCACAGACGGGCCCCCACAAACACTAGCTATTACAGACGGGCCCCCACAAACACTAGCTATCACACACGGGGCCCCACAAACACTAGCTATCACACACGGGGCCCCCCAAACACTAGCTATCACACACGGGGCCCCACAAACACTAGCTATCACACACGGGGCCCCACAAACACTAGCTATCACACACGGGGCCCCACAAACACCAACTGCTAACACGGACCCGCTACACACAGGATCACACTATGTATGTACCCTGTGGTATCCAGGTAGTGTGTGGTGGTTGTGGTAGTTATGGTACAGAGAGGTGATGGCTTTAACAGTGGCAATATCTTGGAGCTGTGCACTGGTGATGATGGAGGTAAATGGTGGTGAACTGTGGTGGTGATGACAGTCAGGTGAGACTGTGGAGGATACATGGTTGCGGGGAGGTGACTGTGGTGGTAGGAAGTGTTGGGTGTGCGGTGGAAAGCGATGATGGTGGTGGTGGTGGGGAGATGTTGTGGTGATGGAGGGGTAGGGGGATGCTGTTGGTGAGAAATTGAGGGAGATGGTGTGGAGTGTGATAAGGAAGGAACCACTCACATCCTCCATGGTCCACTACCGCCGCCGGGAGTGGAGTGAGGGGGCGACGTGGTGCCTCCCAGACTAAGGTCAGCTTGGCCGCACCATGGCCACCTCATTTAACCCTCCACCCTCCACCTCCTCAAGCTAATACACTTCCATCACCAACATCTGTACATACTCACGGCCAGGTGGGGGCAGGCAAAGGCCCTCGTCTCCGCTGCAGTAAGAATCACAGTCCAAAAATAAGATGATCTTGTTTACTCTGTTGCTATGGACAGATCCAAGGTGTATGATGTTGACAACTGGAAATATCACCACTACAGGAGAACCTTCATCATCCGGGACTCTGTAAGCTACACTTTTTTGAGCCGAAGGCAGCGGCAGTAAGCTCTGAGCTCAACTGATGTAGCAAAGCTTGATATGAAATAAAGTCCAGGTCAACTCCCTACTGAGTGCTGCATACAATATTTCTTTCCAATAACCGTAATATTTTCCATGCTTCACATAATTTCATGATTAGCGATCTATGGGCAGTTATTACACTCGGTAATACGTCGGAAACGTACACGAAAGAACGGGTGATGTTAAGATATTACTCGTGTGGCCGTTGGCAACTCAAGGGTGGGCCGTTTTGATACTGTTTCCTTCCCTACACCTCGAAGCTTTGGAATTCTCTTTCCCTGTCACTTCTTTCCCAATAATTATAACCTGGTACATTTCCAAGGACAGATTTTTTACTTCCTTATGAACTCGAATTTATTGAGCGCTTGTAATATCTTGCCATAGCATGTGGGCTGGTCCAGTGCCTGTAATATCTTGCCATAGCATATGGGCTGGTCCAGTGCCTCTAATATCTTGCCATAGCATATGGGCTGGTCCAGTGCCTGTTATATCTTGCCATAGCATGTGGGCTGGTCCAGTGCCTGTAATATCTTGCCATAGCATATGGGCTGGTCCAGTGCCTGTAATATCTTGCCATAGCATGTGGGCTGGTCCAGTGCCTGTAATACCTTGCCATAGCATGTGGGCTGGTCCAGTGCCTGTAATACCTTGCCATAGCATGTGCGTTGGTCCAGTGCCGGCATATATCTTGCCCACACCGCAGCATGTTGGAATGGTAAATATCGTGATTAAAACTAAAGACTCGAGTGTTTCTTTTCGAATAAACGAAGTTCTTAGTGAAGCAGAGGAGAAAGCAGTGTTCACAACGGACGAGGCAAAATGTGATGCACAGGAATAATTATCTACGTTGCAACTCATGTTAAGAACCCATCACCATCTGGTTTACGCTGCTGGTAGCTTTGCGCTGACCATATGTATGTGAAATGGTCTCTCATGTTAGCCGAATCCTGAGGCTTTGTCTCTTTCTTTTCGTATCATATCGTTCAGTGTGAAAGGCATGATGACTATTGTTTACTTACGGTACGACAATTCATGCATAGCACGATAACTCAAGCATAGTACGAGAGATCATGCAGAGTACAACAAAACACAAGGATGGTACGATAACTCAAGCATAGTAAGATAGTTCATGTAGAGCACGATAACCCATGGATAGTACGATAACTCACGCGTAGTACGATAGTTCATGTAGAGTATATCTTATGCATAGTGCGATACCTAACGCATAATACGATAATTCACTCCTAGTACCATACCTAAAGCATCGTAAGATATGGGCAGAGTCCGATAACTCTTTGCATAGTACGATGAAACGAACATAATACAAACATAATACCCAGCGGCAGTCAGCTGCTAAAGAAAACGAAAGTAGAGATGGCTACTTGTACAAGTAATCTTGTCATCCGTTCTCAGCGCTTAACGACTGTCTGATACAGTGAACAAGTGGACAGCAAGTCCTGCCACTGGGAAAACTTAGAACTCCTTGAGCGCGACGGCACGACCCTTGAGCACGACGGTACGACCCTTGAGCACGACGGTACGATCCTTGAGCACGACGGTACGACCCTTGAGCACGACCCATGAACACGACGGTACGATCCTTGAGCACGACGGTACGACCCTTGAGCACGACGGCACGACCCTTGAGCACGACGGTACGACCCTTGAGCACGACGGTACGACCCATGAGCACGACGGTACGACCCTTGAGCACGACGGTACAACTAGGTATGATGGCCTGGCTTCTGTCCTGACGCTTTGGATTTAGGTCATAGTTGACACCATCGTACCGTCGTGCTAGTGCCGTACCGTCGTCGTGCTGAGGGATCGTACCGTCGTGCTTGTGCCGCACCGTCGTGCTGAAGGGACTGATTCAAAGTTGTTGGGATTTTGAATTATTTATATTTGTGCTTGTGTGCTTGTGTGTGTGTGTGTGTGTTTACTCAACCGTCTTGCAGGTGGAGGGAGTCTTCCATTCTCTACAGTTATACACCTTCATACCCACGTATGCCGTCTGTACGTGGGCATGACTCGTCCTGTGTGTGTGTGTGTGTGTGTGTGTGGGCATATCAGCCTAGTTTCCAGGGACGCCTACGGCCTACAGATGTCTGAACAAACACACGAGGGTATCAACTCGCCCGCCTCATAATGCCCACCTCTTGATGTCTTGTTTTGCTTCTTTTTATTACACATATACACGCCCCCGTGGCTCGCTGCCCACATTACCCTTCTGCACACTCACCGAACAGACGCTCTCTTGTCGCTCTGTGTGTGTGTGTGTGTGTGTGTGTGTGTGTGTGTGTGTGTGTGTGTGTGTGTGCGTGTTTGTCTGTTGCTGGACCATGCTGTAAATGTCAGCGGGATGCGACGTGTGTTAATGTAGGACTGGGCGTAGTGGCGCTGCATAGGGCGGTGTTCGGGCGAGGGAAGGCTGTATATGCAGGAGGGGGGGTATGTCAGTGTGTGTGTGTGTGTGTGTGTGTGTGTGTCTGAGGCGGGCGGGCATATGGGGTCTGGCGGCATGGTTATGGGAAGGGGTGGGGGTGGCGGGGAAGCCTATAGAAGGCAGCGTGAGGCAGGGGCGGGCTGACAGTGTGTGGGTAGACGTCGCGGTTGAAGGCTGCTGGCTTAGTGCTCAGTAAGGGTCAGGTACACAGCAGGCGCAAGGAGTGAGGGGGGACTGGGCGGTGGAGTTCGAGTGTCGGGACCGGTGGGGGCTTCCGTGGAGGACGCGGGAGGGACCTGTAATCTAGTTCCCGTGGCGTGCCGACCACCAACCACGGGTCACGGCGTTTTAGTCTACGACAGGTACACCATGAGGCCGAGGCTCGTCTCGAAGTTGTTGTTGGTGGTGGGACTGCTGTGCGGGGCGCAGGTGACCCTCGTGACCGGGCAGGATGATGACGACTACGCCTGGTACGACTACAGCGGTGACGCCGTCGGTGGTGAAGACGACCAACTCTCAGGCTACTACAGTGAGTACGACGATCACGATGAATACAGCGACAACTCCCTCACTCGAGGTGATCACGACTCGGGTCCCACGTTTTCGCCAGTAGCTGCGTCAGGAACCGCCGCGCCTGTGTCACCCTCGACCCACGTGTCCCACCACACAACCCTCACCCGCCCAGTGGTCCGGGACTCGTCTCGTTCATTCATGCCGTCTCGGGTCTCGGGCTTCGACCGTTCATTACCGCCCACTTCGCCAGAGGACGCTGAGAAAGATATAATCCCATCTTCAACATTCCCTCGAAGACCTTCTCCCCAAGGGAACCCACTCCAGCCGATCCTTCCGCCAGGCTTCGATGGAGGAGGAAGTTCGAGCGGAGGCGTCAGGAGCCCTCAAAGTGGGGTCATGGGTTCCGGGTCTCCGCGAGGTTCACAGGTCGCCGAGCAGTTCGGTGTTCGATCGAGCGGCGTTGAGACTTCGGGACACGCGACAAGCCTCGACCTTGGTGCTGATGATATACTTCCTGATGGAGATGACATCGAAAACAACGGTGACGGTGCCGGTACTTACGACAACGGGGAAGGGGAGCTCGGAGAAGGATCGTTCGGAGCTTCATACGACGATCGCAATCTTTACGAAGACGTCATTGAGGAAGAGGACATCGTTCTCGTCAATCGTCGGCTGGAGGTGCCCTACGGTAGGGTGAGGTACCTGGACTCGGAGAATGACCTGAAAATCAAGGTCCTGCCAGGTCACCGCTGCCGGGTCACAGTGATCGAGACGGAACCAGGGACTCAGAGACCCGGCAAGCTCATGCCTTCCAATTTCTCCTGCGCCTTCGGGCGTAACGAGGTGCAGTACACCCACCTGGGTGGCCAGCACCCGTCAGAGGACGCTGTCAAACTCCTGCTGCGTTACGACACCCGCCGGGACACCTTCATCATCCCCACCACCGTGACCGTCAGGATCCTCTACGACATGCAGCTGGAGGTTGTGACCAAAGTCGTGCCGCTGAGCGTGCGTCAGCTGCTGGGAGTCAGCAACGCAATCGACGGGGACAACACCGTGTTCGCGTTCGACGACACCCACCACGAGTGCAAGCTCACGCTCCTGCACAGCCACTCCGACCTACCCAGGTACGGCTCCGTCATCTCGGACGCCGGGAGCCCTCCCGTGGGGTATATGGTCCCCTGTCAGCGGTTCTTGCAGCTGGGCGTCAGGTATCAACACAAGGTGGCAACCTCGACGAAGCTGGACCACATCCCCGCCGTGGTCGAGCTGTACGACAGGACTTCCATGACGCTCCTGAAGCAGGAGTACTTCCAGTACCCCGTCCGCATACATCCTGGAAGAGACAACACCGCTCCCGCCGTCTCACGCGAATCTCTCCTTCTGCTGGACGTGAACCAGTTCGTCATGACGGCGCTGACGCCGTCTGTGGTGAAAGTGGACGACGCGGAGACGCCTTCGGAGCGACTCGTCTTCAACGTGACCAAGCCCCTGGCCTTCGGCGAGGGGCTCCTCGTTAGTACCGACGACCAGAACCTTCCCGTCGCCTCCTTCTACCAGCGAGATGTCGGGGACCTGAAGATTGTGTACAAGCCACCAGCTGAGGACTCCAGCGTCAAGCGAATCTTCGAAGTGGAGTTCGAGGTTCTTGACGACGAAGGTCTTGCGTCCGTGCCATTCAGAGTCATGATAGTCGTCAACCCCAAGATGACCATGGCGCCCCTGACCACGAAGAACGCGGGGTTGGAGCTGTTCGAGGGACAATCTCGACGCCTTAGCTCGGCCAGAAATCTCGAAATCGCCGACGAGGACAACCTGGAGGACGTGACTCTGACGATACTGGATGGGCTGAGGCACGGGCGGCTGTTGCTGATGGGCGCCCCGGCCGGCATATTCTCCCCAGCAGACCTGGACACGGGCGCGGTGGTCTACCAGCACGACGGCACCGAGACGCACACCGACAACCTCCTCCTTCGCTTGAGCGACGACGAACACGAGGTGGACTTCCTCTTCCCGATCACCATCTTCCCCGAAGACGACGAGCCGCCGGTCGCCCACGTCAACACCGGCCTCGAGCTCAGGGAGAACGAGGAGAGCGAGATCACCGCCTTCATCCTGAGTGCCACGGACGTGGACAGCGACGACGCCAGCATCTCCTACATCATGCAGGATCCTGCGCCGCGGCTGGGGAAGCTGATTCTCCGCCGACCACGGCTCCCTCCCCGCCCTGAGAACTGGCAGTTCGTTAACAACCAGTACGAGAGGACTGCCTCATCCTGGACGCAGAGGGACATCACCGGCGGCCACCTGCACTACGTCATGTTTCATTCCTAGTTCATCCGGGACTGACTTTACCCAAACGACAAGTTTTCTTTTAAACGTATCTGCAGTTCTACGCATGTGCCATAATCCTCCTGGCTGAAAGTTTGAGTTCTACCACTGGAATGGAACGATCCACTCCACCCGATGCCACTCTACCTTCCACCTACTCCATCGGACCAACTCCACCACTCCTCGTCCACTCCACCGCTCCGTGTCCGGCCTTATATAGCCCCCAACAAGCGAACCATCTTCCATCCTCCGCCTCATTAAACTCGGTTTATGTGCCGTCCGGCGCGTGGATCTCGTTGACGCTCAGTTGTCAGTCCTCGTTAGTCGGGGTGTTGGGGAAGCCCTCGTTGCTCGTTGGGGAGGGGGGTGGTTAGAATAGGTTCTTGTCGCTAAAATGGTCGTTCAGAAATAGCCCCCCTTTTCTTTCTTTCTTTTTTTCCCCCTTCCCTCCCAACTTTCTGACCGGGTTCGCGCGTGAAATTCTCGGCCTCATCGTTTATTTCAATTTTCCTTGCGTGTGGAGCAGCGCTCGTGCCGTTTGATGGGGGGCGTGCGACATGGGTCCCGCTCCCCCTCCGCCACTTGCCACCGACGGGGGGAAACCCCCCTCCCCACACACAGACACACGCCCCACACACACGCCTCACACACACGGGACCCCACAAACACTAGCTATCACAGACGGGCCCCACAAACACTAGCTATCACAGACGGGGCCCCACAAACACTAGCTATCACAGACGGAGCCCCACAAACACTAGCTATCACAGACGGAGCCCCACAACCACTAGCTATCACACACGGGGCCCCACAAACACTAGCTATCACAGACGGGGCCCTACAAACACTAGCTATCACAGACGGGGCCCCGCAAACACTAGCTATCACAGACGGGGCCCCACAAACACTAGCTATCACAGACGGGGCCCCACAAACACTAGCTATCACAGACGGGATCCCACAAACACTAGCTATCACAGACGGGCCCCCACAAACACTAGCTATCACAGACGGGCCCCCACAAACACTAGCTATCACAGACGGGCCCCCACAAACACTAGCGTTCACAGACGGGGCCCCACAAACACTAGCTATCACAGACGGGGCCCCACAAACACTAGCTATCACAGACGGGGCCCCACAAATACTAGCTATCACAGACGGGGCCCCACAAACACTAGCTATCACAGACGGGGCCCCACAAACATTAGCTATCACAGACGGGGCCCTACAAACACTAGCTATCACAGACGGGGCCCCACAAATACTAGCTATCACAGACGGGGCCCCACAAACACTAGCTATCACAGACGGGGCCCCACAAACACTAGCTATCAAAGACGGGGCCCCCACAAACACTAGCGTTCACAGACGGGGCCCCACAAACACTAGCGTTCACAGACGGGGCCCTACAAACACTATCACAGACGGGGCCTCACAAACACTAGCGTTCACAGACGGGGCCCCACAAACACTAGCTATCACAGACGGGCCCCCACAAACACTAGCGTTCACAGACGGGGCCCCACAAACACTAGCTATCACAGACGGGGCCCCACAAACACCAACTGCTAACACGGACCCACTACACACACAGGATCACACTATGTATGTGCCCTGTGGTATCCAGGTAGAGTGTGGTGGTTGTGGTAGTTATGGTACAGAGAGGTGATGGCTTTAACCGTGGCAATACCTTGGAGCTGTGGAGTAGTGATGATGGAGGTAAATGGTGGTGAACTGTGGTGGTGATGACTGTCAGGTGAGACTGTGGGGGATACATGGTTGCGGGTAGGAAGTGTTGGGTGTGCGGTGGAGAGCGATGATGGTGGTGGTGGTGGGGAGATGTTGTGGTGATGGAGGGGTAGGGGGATGCTGTTGGTGAGAAATTGAGGGAAATGGAGTGGAGTGTGATAAGGAACCACTCACACCCTCCATGGTCCACTACCGCCGCCGGGAGTGGAGTGAGGGGGCGACGTGGTGCCTCCCAGACTAAGGTCAGCTTGGCCGCACCGTGGCCACCTCACTTAACCCTCCATCCTCCACCTCCTCAAGCTAATACACTTCCATCACCAACATCTGTACACACTCACGGCTAGGTGGGGGCAGGTAAAGGCTTTCGTCTCCGCTGCAGTAAGAATCACAGTCCAAAAATAAGATGATCTTGTTTACTCTGTTGCTATGGACAGATCCAAGGTGTATGATGTTGGCAACTGGAAATATCACCACTACAGGAGAACCTTCATCATCCGGGACTCTCTAAGCTAAACTTTTTTGAGCCGAAGGCAGCGGCAGTAAGCTCTGAGCTCAACTGATGTAGCAAAGCTTGATATGAAATAAAGTCCAGGTCAACTCCCTACTGAGTGCTGCATACAATATTTCTTTCCAATAACCGTAATATTTTCCATGCTTCACATAATTTCATGATTAGCGATCTATGGGCAGTTATTACACTCGGTAATACGTCGGAAACGTACACGAAAGAACGGGTGATGTTAAGATATTACTCGTGTGGCCGTTGGCAACTCAAGGGTGGGCCGTTTTGATAACTATTTCCTTCCCTACACCTCGAAGCTTTGGAATTCTCTTTCCCTGTCACTTCTTTCCCAATAATTATAACCTGGTACATTTCCAAGGACAGATTTTTTACTTCCTTATGAACTCGAATTTATTGAGCGCTTGTAATATCTTGCCATAGCATGTGGGCTGGTCCAGTGCCTGTAATATCTTGCCATAGCATATGGGCTGGTCCAGTGCCTCTAATATCTTGCCATAGCATATGGGCTGGTCCAGTGCCTGTTATATCTTGCCATAGCATGTGGGCTGGTCCAGTGCCTGTAATATCTTGCCATAGCATATGGGCTGGTCCAGTGCCTGTAATATCTTGCCATAGCATGTGGGCTGGTCCAGTGCCTGTAATATCTTGCCATAGGATATGGGCTGGTCCAGTGCCTGTAATACCTTGCCATAGCATGTGCGTTGGTCCAGTGCCGGCATATATCTTGCCCACACCGCAGCACGTTGGAATGGTAAATATCGTGATTAAAACTAAAGACTCGAGTGTTTCTTTTCGAATAAATGAAGTTCCTAGCGAAGCAGAGGAGAAAGCAGTGTTCACAACGGACGAGGCAAAATGTGATGCACAGGAATAATTATCTACGTTGCAACTCATGTTAATAACCCATCACCATCTGGTTTACGCTGCTGGTAGCTTTGCGCTGACCATATGTATGTGAAATGGTCTCTCATGTTAGCCGAATCCTGAGGCTTTGTCTCTTTCTTTTCGTATCATATCGTTCAGTGTGAAAGGCATGATGACTATTGTTTACTTACGGTACGACAATTCATGCATAGCACGATAACTCAAGCATAGTACGAGAGATCATGCAGAGTACAACAAAACACAAGGATGGTACGATAACTCAAGCATAGTAAGATAGTTCATGTAGAGCACGATAACCCATGGATAGTACGATAACTCACGCGTAGTACGATAGTTCATGTAGAGTATATCTTATGCATAGTGCGATACCTAACGCATAATACGATAATTCACTCCTAGTACCATACCTAAAGCATCGTAAGATATGGGCAGAGTCCGATAACTCTTTGCATAGTACGATGAAACGAACATAATACAAACATAATACCCAGCGGCAGTCAGCTGCTAAAGAAAACGAAAGTAGAGATGGCTACTTGTACAAGTAATCCTGTCATCCGTTCTCAGCGCTTAACGACTGTCTGATACAGTGAACAAGTGGACAGCAAGTCCTGCCACTGGGAAAACTTAGAACTCCTTGAGCGCGACGGCACGACCCTTGAGCACGACGGTTTGACCCTTGAGCACGACGGTACGACCCTTGAGCACGACGGTGCGACCCTTGAGCGCGACGGTACGACCCATGAGCACGACGGTACGACCCTTGAGCACGACGGCACGACCCTTGAGCACGACGGTACGACCCTTGAGCACGACGGTACGACCCATGAGCACGACGGTACGACCCTTGAGCACGACGGTACAACTAGGTATGATGGCCTGGCTTCTGTCCTGACGCTTTGGATTTAGGTCATAGTTGACACCATCGTACCGTCGTGCTAGTGCCGTACCGTCGTCGTGCTGAGGGATCGTACCGTCGTTCTAGTGCCGTACCGTCTTGCTGAGGGGTGTTACCGTCGTGCTAGTGCCGTACCGTCGTGCTGAGGGATCGTGCCGTCGTGCTGAGGGATCGTACCGTCGTGCTTGTGCCGCACCGTCGTGCTGAAGGGACTGATTCAAAGTTGTTGGGATTTTGAATTATTTATATTTGTGCTTGTGTGCTTGTGTGTGTGTGTGTGTGTTTACTCAACCGTCTTGCAGGTGGAGAGAGTCTTCCATTCTCTACAGTTATACACCTTCATACCCACGTATGCCGTCTGTACGTGGGCATGACTCGTCCTGTGTGTGTGTGTGTGTGTGTGTGTGTGTGTGTGGGCATATCAGCCTAGTTTCCAAGGACGCCTACGGCCTACAGATGTCTGAACAAACACACGAGGGTATCAACTCGCCCGCCTCATAATGCCCACCTCTTGATGTCTTGTTTTGCTTCTTTTTATTACACATATACACGCCCCCGTGGCTCGCTGCCCACATTACCCTTCTGCACACTCACCGAACAGACGCTCTCTTGTCGCTGTGTGTGTGTGTGTGTGTGTGTGTGTGTGCGTGTTTGTCTGTTGCTGGACCATGCTGTAAATGTCAGCGGGATGCGACGTGTGTTAATGTAGGACTGGGCGTAGTGGCGCTGCATAGGGCGGTGTTCGGGCGAGGGAAGGCTGTATATGCAGGAGGGGGGGTATGTCAGTGTGTGTGTGTGTGTGTGTGTGTGTGTGTGTCTGAGGCGGGCGGGCATATGGGGTCTGGCGGCATGGTTATGGGAAGGGGTGGGGGTGGCGGGGAAGCCTATAGAAGGCAGCGTGAGGCAGGGGCGGGCTGACAGTGTGTGGGTAGACGTCGCGGTTGAAGGCTGCTGGCTTAGTGCTCAGTAAGGGTCAGGTACACAGCAGGCGCAAGGAGTGAGGGGGGACTGGGCGGTGGAGTTCGAGTGTCGGGACCGGTGGGGGCTTCCGTGGAGGACGCGGGAGGGACCTGTAATCTAGTTCCCGTGGCGTGCCGACCACCAACCACGGTTCACGGCGTTTTAGTCTACGACAGGTACACCATGAGGCCGAGGCTCGTCTCGAAGTTGTTGTTGGTGGTGGGACTGCTGTGCGGGGCGCAGGTGACCCTCGTGACCGGGCAGGATGATGACGACTACGCCTGGTACGACTACAGCGGTGACGCCGTCGGTGGTGAAGACGACCACCTCTCAGGCTACTACAGTGAGTATGACGATCACGATGAATACAGCGACAACTCCCTCACTCGAGGTGATCACGACTCGGGTCCCTCGTTTTCGCCAATAGCTGCGTCAGGAACCGCCGCGCCTGTGTCACCCTCGACCCACGTGTCCCACCACACAACCCTCACCCGCCCAGTGGTCCGGGACTCGTCTCGTTCATTCATGCCGTCTCGGGTCTCGGGCTTCGACCGTTCATTACCGCCCACTTCGCCAGAGGACGCTGAGAAAGATATAATCCCATCTTCAACATTCCCTCGAAGACCTTCTCTCCAAGGGAACCCACTCCAGCCGATCCTTCCGCCAGGCTTTGATGGACGAGGGAGTTCGAGCGGAGGCGTCAGGAGCCCTCAAAGTGGGGTCATGGGTTCCGGGTCTCCGCGAGGTTCACAGGTCGCCGGGCAGTTCGGTGTTCGATCGAGCGGCGTTGAGACTTCGGGACACGCGACAAGCCTCGACCTTGGTGCTGATGATATACTTCCTGATGGAGATGACATCGAAAACAACGGTGACGGTACCGGTACTTACGACAACGGGGAAGGGGAGCTCGGAGAAGGATCGTTCGGAGCTTCATACGACGATCGCAATCTTTACGAAGACGTCATTGAGGAAGAGGACATCGTTCTCGTCAATCGTCGGCTGGAGGTGCCCTACGGTAGGGTGAGGTACCTGGACTCGGAGAATGACCTGAAAATCAAGGTCCTGCCAGGTCACCGCTGCCGGGTCACAGTGATCGAGACGGAACCAGGGACTCAGAGACCCGGCAAGCTCATGCCTTCCAATTTCTCCTGCGCCTTCGGGCGTAACGAGGTGCAGTACACCCACCTGGGTGGCCAGCACCCGTCAGAGGACGCTGTCAAACTCCTGCTGCGTTACGACACCCGCCGGGACACCTTCATCATCCCCACCACCGTGACCGTCAGGATCCTCTACGACATGCAGCTGGAGGTTGTGACCAAAGTCGTGCCGCTGAGCGTGCGTCAGCTGCTGGGAGTCAGCAACGCAATCGACGGGGACAACACCGTGTTCGCGTTCGACGACACCCACCACGAGTGCAAGCTCACGCTCCTGCACAGCCACTCCGACCTACCCAGGTACGGCTCCGTCATCTCGGACGCCGGGAGCCCTCCCGTGGGGTATATGGTCCCCTGTCAGCGGTTCTTGCAGCTGGGCGTCAGGTATCAACACAAGGTGGCAACCTCGACGAAGCTGGACCACATCCCCGCCGTGGTCGAACTGTACGACAGGACTTCCATGACGCTCCTGAAGCAGGAGTACTTCCAGTACCCCGTCCGCATACATCCTGGAAGAGACAACACCGCTCCCGCCGTCTCACGCGAATCTCTCCTTCTGCTGGACGTGAACCAGTTCGTCATGACGGCGCTGACGCCGTCTGTGGTGAAAGTGGACGACGCGGAGACGCCTTCGGAACGACTCGTCTTCAACGTGACCAAGCCCCTGGCATTCGGCGAGGGGCTCCTCGTTAGTACCGACGACCAGAACCTTCCCGTCGCCTCCTTCTACCAGCGAGATGTCGGGGACCTGAAGATTGTGTACAAGCCACCAGCTGAGGACTCCAGCGTCAAGCGAATCTTCGAAGTGGAGTTCGAGGTTCTTGACGACGAAGGTTTAGCGTCCGTGCCATTCAGAGTCATGATAGTCGTCAACCCCAAGATGACCATGGCGCCCCTGACCACGAAGAACGCGGGGTTGGAGCTGTTCGAGGGACAATCTCGACGCCTTAGCTCGGCCAGAAATCTCGAAATCGCCGACGAGGACAACCTGGAGGACGTGACTCTGACGATACTGGATGGGCTGAGGCACGGGCGGCTGTTGCTGATGGGCGCCCCGGCCGGCATATTCTCCCCAGCAGACCTGGACACGGGCGCGGTGGTCTACCAGCACGACGGCACCGAGACGCACACCGACAACCTCCTCCTTCGCTTGAGCGACGACGAACACGAGGTGGACTTCCTCTTCCCGATCACCATCTTCCCCGAAGACGACGAGCCGCCGGTCGCCCACGTCAACACCGGCCTCGAGCTCAGGGAGAACGAGGAGAGCGAGATCACTGCCTTCATCCTGAGTGCCACGGACGTGGACAGCGACGACGCCAGCATCTCCTACATCATGCAGGATCCTGCGCCGCGGCTGGGGAAGCTGATTCTCCGCCGACCACGGCTCCCTCCCCGCCCTGAGAACTGGCAGTTCGTTAACAACCAGTACGAGAGGACTGCCTCATCCTGGACGCAGAGGGACATCACCGGCGGCCACCTGCACTACGTCCACCAGGGTGAGCATACGACCGCGACAGCGACGGACAGAATATACTTCAAACTCGCCGACGACAGCGAGCCGCCCAACGAGTCAGGAACCATAGAGATGATTGTCAAGATCCTCCCGGTGGACGACATCCCTCCGGAACTCGACAGCAACTGTTCCCTGACGCTCATGGTTCCGGAACACAGGCTCACGGCCCTCGCCGCGGCCAACCTCCGGTACACAGACCTCGACTCCAGCGACGGCTGGGTGTCGTACCGCATCCGACCTCCGCACAACGTGGACGTCAACGACCCGATGTCCCCGGGAGAGATCGTGCTGACGGACTCTCCCGACACCGTCATCGCCTCGTTCACACAGTCTCAGCTCAACTACAGGAAGGTCTCTTACAAACCACCGCGCCACGAGATCGGGATTGTTCCGAGGATCATCCAGTTCGAGTTCGACGTCGAGGACAAGGCCGGGAATTCCTTAAGGGGCCAAACCTTCACCATATTCCTGACGCCTGTTGACAACCAGCCACCCGAGGTGCACAACGCTGGCCTGCAGATGGTGCGGGAGCACAGCCAGGCGGTCATAACCACCCGCCACCTGAACATCTCAGACCCAGACACGGCGGACGACCACTTATCGTATAGGGTCGTCAAACCCCCGGGCCACGGCGTCCTCATGTACAACACCCTGACCCTGGCGCCGGGGAACGAGTTCACGCCCAGGGATGTCGCTAATGGACTCATCACCTACGTCAACGACGGCAAAGGCGAGGTGGATCGAGACCGATTCGAACTGGTGGCTACTGACGGGGTCCACACGTTGCCCATCAACTTCTTCATCAACATCGAGGCCATTGACGACGAGCCTCCCCGGCTGGTGGCTGGCAGCGCGGGCGCCACCGTCAGGGTGCTGGAGGGTCGAGAGACCGCCATCACCCCGCAGGTTCTCCGGGCCACAGACCCAGACTCGGAATCTATCAGGCTGACATTCATCGTCTATGAGGCCCCGACTCACGGCATGATATTGCTCAACGGAGTTCCGACGTCAAGCTTCACTCAGATGTCAATTGACAACGAGGAAGTTGTCTACAGGCACGACGGCGGCGACATCGGGAGGTCGAGGTCAACCGATAACTTCACGCTGATACTTTCCGATATGTCTGACGAGTACGTCTATGGCGGCAACAGACTCGAGCAGGTGCTGGTCAACGTCACGATCGAGCCAGTCGACAACGTCGCTCCCCGGGTGTTCGTCGACGGCCCTATCGCCGTCGTGGAATCGTCGAAGTCGTCGATCTCGGTCGAGCACATCAAGGTCAGCGACGCCGACACCGACGATGAGAGGCTGACGTGCGTCATCACCAAGCAGCCGAGGAGCGGGTACGTGGAGGACACGGCCCCGGCGCCGGGTCACGAGAGGTCGAGGGAAGGTATTCCCGTTACCTCCTTCAGTGTGAGGGACGTCCTGGCCGGTCATATGAACTACGTCCAGAGCATCTACACCAAGGTAGAACCCCGAGATGATCGCTTCGTCTTCTACTGCACGGACGGCGTCAACAGGTCCCCTGAGGTAACTATGGACATTCGCATCACACCGTTTAATGACGAAATGCCGCTATTCACCCTGAAGGAATTTATTGTCATGGAAGGAACGGATCTGATCATCGAGCCCCCTGTTCTCGTGGCTACTGACGGGGACGAACCGAGAGACCAGCTCACCTTCACCGTCTCCAGGGTGCCCCAACACGGCCGGGTGATGCGACAAGATCCCGAGGGACTCAGGACCGTCGACCGCTTCACAGCGGACGACCTGACCGCCTCTTCTAAAATCGTGTACAGTCATGACGACAGCGAGACCACAGAGGACGACTTCGAACTCCTGCTGACGGATGGGAACCCGACACACGAAGTCAGAAAAGAGGTCAGAGTGAGAATAATCCCCGAAGACGACGAGACTCCAAGACTGACTCTCAACACTGGCTTGGACGTAGACGCCCAAGAGGCCGCTGTGATAACAAACAAGGACCTAATGGCCGAAGATCTGGACTCAGACGACAGAAACCTCACGTACGTGATCCGGGAAGCTCCTAGGTTCGGATATATCGAACTTCTAGAGCAAGAGACGCTGGCGCATCTACAGAACCTCACTGTAGGCATGAACTTCACTCAGGGGGACGTCGACGACGGCGTTATTCAATACCGACACACGGGCGTCCTGGGGTCAGGGACGCACTCAGGTTCAGTCTGACCGACGGCAGGAACAAAAACCCAAACCGGGTGGTCTACTTCAACGTCAAGGGCCGGGACAACATCTACCCCGACGTCATAAACAAAGGCGTCGAACTTCCTGAGGGAGGGAGGGTGGCCCTGACGACGGACATCCTGAGCACCAGCGACCTCAACAGTGCCGACGAACTGCTGAACTTCACCATCACAAGGACGCCAACCAGAGGCTACCTGGAGATCTCCGACGCCCCGGGACAACCCGTGGCCACCTTCACCCAGCTTCAGCTGGCGGGGAACAAGGTCTTCTACACCCACAACGCCGAGGACGAGGTCAAAATGGACTCGTTCGAGTTCGTGGTCACCGACGGGTACAACTCCGTCTTCAGGACGTTTCGCATCTCCATCAGCGACGTCGACAACAGGAAGCCCGTGCTCTTCCTGGGGGAGCTGAGGGTGCGGGAGGGTGGCTCGAGAACCATCACGCCGTTCGAGATGAAGGTGGAGGACCGCGACACGCCGCCCGAGCTACTGCGGTTCGCCGTCACCCGCCCGCCGCTGCATGGCAGCATCCTCTACAACGGGACCAGGGCGACGCGTCGCTTTACGCAGTCGGACCTGGAGGCCGACCTCATCGCGTACCACCACGACGCGTCGGAGACCCTCTCCGACGACGTGCGCCTCGTCGTGACCGACGGCACGCACGCCGACTTCTACGTCTACCCCGACGTGGATCGCCCCACCAGGAAGCCCCAGCGGCTCCTCATCCGCGTCGAACCGGTGGACAACGGCGTCCCGAAGGTGAGGGTGAACAAGGGCGCCTCGCACGTCGCCCCACTCGGGGAGGACGGGGGAGGGCCGCTAGGGTTCGTGTTGTCCTCCCGCGTCCTGCTCGTCCAAGATCGCGACACCGGACCCGACGCCGTCACCTACCGCGTGGAGGTAGCGCCGCTCCACGGCAGCCTCGTCAGCGACCGCCATCCCAACGCTTCCATCCGCGCCTTCACGCAAGGTAAGTTACGCTCCTTTATAGGCACTGTTTCTAAGGTCTTCAGCACGAGTTTATGAAAATATCTATATCTATATATATATATATATATATATATATATATATATATATATATATATATATATATATATATATATATATATATATATATATATATATATATATATATATTATCCCTGGGGATAGGGGAGAAAGAATTCTTCCCACGTATTCCCTGCGTGTCGTAGAAGGCGACTAAAAGGGAAGGGAGCGGGGGGCTGGAAATCCTCCCCTCTCGTTTTTCATCTTCCAAAAGAAGGAAGAGAGAAGGGGGCCAAGTAAGGATGTTCCCTCAAAGGCTCAGTCCTCTGTTCTTAATGCTACCTCGCTAATGCGGGAAATAGCGAATAGTATGAAAAAAAAAAAAAAAAAAAAAAAAAAAAAAAAAAATATATATATATATATATATATATATATATATATATATATATATATATATATATATATATATATATATATATATATATATATATATATATATATAATTTTTTCCATACATATTCGCCATTTCCCGCGTTAGCGACGTAAGAGTTAAGAACAGAGGACTAAGCCTTAGAGGGAACATCCTTACTAGGCGCCCTTCTCTGTTCCTTCTTTTGGAAATGTAAAAACTCGAGGGGAGTATTTTCAGCTCGGCCACCCACTGGGCCGCACCCTTCTCCTGGACACCCACTGGACCGTACCTACCCCCCTCCTGGCCACCCACTGGACAGTACCTCCCTCCCTCCAGGCCACCCACTGGGCCATACCACCCCTGGCCACCCACTGGACCGTACATCCCTCCCTCCTGGCCACTCACTGGGCCATACAACCCCTGGCCACTCACTGGGCCGTACCTCCCTCCCTCCTGGCCACCTACTGGGCAGTACCACCCCTGGCCACCCACTGGACCGTACCTCCCTCCCTCCAGGCCACCCACTGGGCCATACCACCCCTGGCCACCCACTGGACCGTACCTCCCTCCCTCCTGGCCACTCACTGGGCCATACAACCCCTGGCCACTCACTGGGCCGTACCTCCCTCCCTCCTGGCCACCCACTGGGCCGTATCTACCCCCTCCTGGCCACCCACTGGGCCGAACCCCCCTCCTGGCCACCTACTGGGCCATACCACCCACTGGCCACAACTTCTCTGTATAATCTGTATCACGCGGCGACACTATCTTATTACCCCGATGAATTTATGACTCCATCCACGGCTGCCGTCGACAGCTCCATCACTGCCAATAGGATCGGCGTCCGTGTTGCCTCCTTACACACACACACAGCTGATCGACCGATGGCTTCGACCATCGTACGCTTGTGTGTGGATATTGCCATACCTTCCCCAAGGTTTATGAATGATAAGTCTTGATACTCGAGCGTGAGAAATGCCATTCATGAAACCTGTGTGATCTAATGCGGACTCAACACCACTTCTTCAGGATCATCTACATATCTAAGTAATGCCACCAGCGTGCGTACACACACACACAAACACACACACACCGTTGGTGAGAAAGGTCCTCTCGACAAAAGAGGACCCACTTGAGCCCACCTGCACCCAGGTATTGCACCCACTGTTCGCTCTATGCTTGCCCTCCACCTGCACCCAGGCATTGCACCCACTGTTCGCTCTGTGCTTGCCCTCCACAGAGGCAACGAAGGTAATGGACGACCTCTTCTCACCATCACTTACCGATAATAAGCGCACTGTACAAAGGTCATTTGATCCAACGCTCGGCTATCTCGCTACAGACTCCTGCACCTGACACGTTGGAGAAGCAGTCGATTCATTACCGTTATTCCACTACGTAGTTCGATCATTGGTCAGGTTAATCATCAATATGAAGATTAGGCGTCGACAGGTGAGTGAAGATACTCTGGTAGACGCCAAGTCTGTCGCAGGTGGAGGGGTCGTATGAAAATCGAAAAGGAGTGTGGAAATCCTCCACGCTTAGTCTGCGGCAGTGTGAGGTGGCCTGGCATGTGTCCCACACACACACACACACACACTGGAGACCCTACCACCCAGCCAGCGGGGTCTTCGCCTCACACCCTCCCGGCCAAACGACCCTCTCAACGCGCGTACACCTTGCCAAATACAGACACGGGGAGAAATTTACGCATTTCCTCAATCGACACCTTTATTTCGGGGCGGAGAGAAATAAGGCGTCTGGCGCTGGTGTGAGGGGAGGGAGGGTGGGTTGTTGTTGCCATGGATGCCTGGTGCCTTCTAGGGCAGGTGTTAGGGAGGAGAGTGACGGATGTTAATGGTTGGTGGAGATAAAGGAAGATGCAGGAGGTCTGCCTCCTCGTACGAGGGCATGATGACCTCAGGGTGGCTGAGCACCACCTGTGTACGGTAACGGCGCGGTGTTAACCCCCCGCCACACACCTGATACATAATGTGTTACGGTACGTGTGGTGTGGTACTGGGTGCTGTGTTATGGTACGTGTGGTGTGGTACTGGGTGCTGTGTTATGGTACGTGTGGTGTGGTACTGGGTGCTGTGTTATGGCATGTGTGGTGTGGTGCTGGGTGCTGTGTTATGGCATGTGTGGTACGGTACTGGGTGCTGTGTTATGGCATGTGTGGTGTGGTACTGGGTGCTGTGTTATGGCATGTGTGGTGTGGTGCTGGGGTGCTGTGTTATGGCATGTGTGGTGTGGTGCTGGGTGCTGTGTTACGGTACGTGTGGTGTGGTACTGGGTGCTGTGTTATGGCATGTGTGGTGTGGTACTGGGTGCTGTGTTATGGTATGTGTGGTGTGGTGCTGGGTGCTGTGTTATGGCATGTGTGGTGTGGTACTGGGTGCTGTGTTATGGCATGTGTGGTGTGGTACTGGTGCTGTGTTATGGCATGTGTGGTGTGGTGCTGGGTGCTGTGTTATGGTACGTGTGGTGTGGTGCTGGGTGCTGTGTTATGGCATGTGTGGTACGGTACTGGGTGCTGTGTTATGGCATGTGTGGTGTGGTACTGGGTGCTGTGTTATGGCATGTGTGGTGTGGTGCTGGGGTGCTGTGTTATGGCATGTGTGGTGTGGTGCTGGGTGCTGTGTTACGGTACGTGTGGTGTGGTACTGGGTGCTGTGTTATGGCATGTGTGGTGTGGTACTGGGTGCTGTGTTATGGTATGTGTGGTGTGGTGCTGGGTGCTGTGTTATGGCATGTGTGGTGTGGTACTGGGTGCTGTGTTATGGCATGTGTGGTGTGGTACTGGTGCTGTGTTATGGCATGTGTGGTGTGGTGCTGGGTGCTGTGTTATGGTACGTGTGGTGTGGTACTGGGTGCTGTGTTATGGTATGTGTGGTGTGGTGCTGGGTGCTGTGTTATGGCATGTGTGGTGTGGTGCTGGGTGCTGTGTTATGGTACGTGTGGTGTGGTACTGGGTGCTGTGTTATGGTACGTGTGGTGTGGTGCTGGTGCTGTGTTATGGTACGTGTGGTGTGGTACTGGGTGCTGTGTTATGGCATGTGTGGTGTGGTGCTGGTGCTGTGTTATGGTACGTGTGGTGTGGTACGGTACTGGGTGCTGTGTTATGGTATGTGTGGTGTGGTGCTGGTGCTGTGTTATGGCATGTGTGGTGTGGTACTGGGTGCTGTGTTATGGCATGTGTGGTGTGGTGCTGGGTGCTGTGTTATGGCATGTGTGGTGTGGTGCTGGGTGCTGTGTTATGGTACGTGTGGTGTGGTACGGTACTGGGTGCTGTGTTATGGCATGTGTGGTGTGGTACTGGGTGCTGTGTTATGGCATGTGTGGTGTGGTACTGGGTGCTGTGTTATGGTACGTGTGGTGTGGTACTGGGTGCTGTGTTATGGTACGTGTGGTGTGGTACGGTACTGGGTGCTGTGTTATGGTACGTGTGGTGTGGTGCTGGGTGCTGTGTTATGGCATGTGTGGTGTGGTACGGTACTGGGTGCTGTGTTATGGTATGTGTGGCGTGGCACGGTACTGGGTGCTGTGTTGGCATGTGTGGCACGGTACTGGGTGCTGTGTTGGCATGTGTGGCACGGTACTGGATGCTGTGTTGGCATGTGTGGCACGGTACTGGGTGCTGTGTTGGCATGTGTGGCACGGTACTGGGTGCTGTGTTGGCATGTGTGGCACGGTACTGGGTGCTGTGTTGGCATGTGTGGCACGGTACTGGGTGCTGTGTTGGCATGTGTGGCACGGTACTGGGTGCTGTGTTGGCATGTGTGGCACGGTACTGGGTGCTGTGTTGGCATGTGTGGCACGGTACTGGATGCTACGTTGGCATGTGTGGCACGGTACTGGGTGCTGTATGTCGCTACGGAAACATCTCTGGATCATATCTCATCGTTTTAAGGACACAGAATCCTGTCTCAACAGCTTGAGTGAGATGATCCATTCCTTTTGAGCTCGACGGAACGATCCTTGAGTACGGTGGTACACTGTTTGGATTACGACGGTACGACCTCGGATCAGGATGGTAACGATCCATGAACACCTTGCCTATGACCTGACCCTTAAGGTCAAGGAACCAAAGGCAGTATCAGTACAATATGATTTTCTTTATCTTCGTTATAAACTACGATAAGAAATGCATTTTTGGGTGTCTACATCACGTAACCTGGTTAGTGACAGCATTACACTGTCTAGTGTTGGGTACGGTGCCTTCCATAGTGATCCTACAATGATCACAGCATACACGGAACTACATCTACTTGGTCTCTCGTAGTTTCTCGCGACGTATTCCTCCTCCCGGGGGACGGCCAAATGTGGGTTTGGTGAGCGTGGACTATGCCTCTGCTAAGACCCAAGTCTGGGGTCGGGAAGGCCACGACCCCCCGGGTGGCAAGCAACCAGGCGCGTGTGTGTGTAGCGGAGATTACGTACATGGTCATGACGCCCATGTCCGACATGTTCGAGGTCTCATCCATGTGTGCCGGGGCACGCAGACCACTGCTGTCGGCTTCTGTAAACAGGGGAGCGGGTGAGGGACGGAACAGTTTTATGCAGAGCGCTATTCCCGGAGTCCTAGCACGCCTGACCATTAAGAAGGAGTTTCACCCTTGCACGCCTGACCATTAAGAAGTCTCACCTTTAAAACGTTTCATCCTAGCACACCCATTAAGGAGTCTCACCCTTAAAGGCTTTAAGATCTGGAGGAAGTAAAGTGGATGTCCAGCAGGGGAAAAAAAAAAGGGGGGGGAGCTAAACATTTCAAACGTATTGACTGGAAAACAGAAAACGTTGCCCAAAAGATCGCGTGAAGATAAGAGCGATCGTAAAGCAGTCTGTGGGTGACGAGGGGAGGTGTAGGCATACCAGAAGGCCAAAGGTCAGGTCAGAGGTCACAAGGAGAAGGGTCAGGGAGGTGTGAGAACTGCCTGACGCTAACCCCGCTCACGGGCATCACACGTACTGTTAATGTGTATGGTGGTAAAGCTTGGAGGCACAGCTTATCGTGTGGTGTACCGTATCTAAGCTTAGCTGATGTAAGGTCTATAAGCTTAGAGGGACAGAATATCGTGTGATGTACCGTCTCTAGGCTTACCTGATGTGAGATCTATAAGCTTAGAGGGACAGAATATCGTGTGATGTACCGTCCCTAAGCTTAGCTGATGCAAGATCTCTACGATCGGTGGTACAGCTCATGGTATGGTGTACCGGTGTACCGTCCCTAAGCTTAGCTGATGTAAGATCTCTATGGTCGGTGGTACAGCTCATGGTATGGTGTACCGTACCTAAGCTTAGCTGATGTAAGATCTCTACGGTCGGTGGTACAGCTCATCGTATGGTGTACCGTACCTAAGCTTAGCTGATGTAAGATCTCTACGGTCGGTGGTACAGCTCATGGTATGGTGTACCGTACCTAAGCTTAGCTGATGTAAGACCTCTACGGTCGGTGGTACAGCTCATCGTATGGTGTACCGTACCTAAGCTTAGTTAATAATGTACGACCTTCAAGGTCATCGGCACAGCTTATCGTCAGAACTGATATCAATTATCTCCGGCAGGGGTCACTAGTGACCTCCTGTATTGTGGCCATGAAGAAATACAAGATATGTTTGTCTTTCAGAAGATGTGTTTCTAAATTCCGGGTCCAGGATATGGGTTTCCACGTTTCGTGGTCTTCCTTGGTGTAGTGGTTAGCGTTACCGACCGACCACGCGTCAGCAATGAAGCAATAAAAAAAAAAAAAGAGAGAGACGCTGTTTCGAATCATCACTGCATCTCTACAACCACTGAGACATAAGACCTTCATCGTTCTTCGAATCACCGAACCGCTTGTATCGAACATCTCGAACACGTCCATTAGATCTTAAAAGAACCACCTCTCTCTCTCTCTCTCTCTCTCTCTCTCTCTCTCTCTCTCTCTCTCTCTCTCTCTCTCTCTCTCTCAGAGCCAGTAATGTACATTGCAGTGCAGTGGAGGAGTCGCGACCTCAGTGGGTGTTAAGGAGAGGCAGGTGTGACGCTCCCGGGGATCATGCACATGTTTACAAACGTCTCACTTACTCCCGCCTGATGACACACGTTTGTTTATACCACTGTAGTGCACTGGACGCCCACGCTGCAGCCACCACCGCCCTGCGCACATTATGAATATCCTGATATATATATATATATATATATATATATATATATATATATATATATATATATATATATATATTTTTTTTTTTTTTTTTTAATACTTTGTCGCTGTCTCCCGCGTTTGCGAGGTAGCGCAAGGAAACAGACGAAAGAAATGGCCCAACCCCCCCCCCCCCATACACATGTACATACACATGTCCACACACGCAAATATACATACCTACACAGCTTTCCATGGTCCACCCCAGACGCCTCACATGCCTTGATTCACTCCACTGACAGCACGTCAACCCCTGTATACCACATCGCTCCAATTCACTCTATTCCTTGCCCTCCTTACACCCTCCTGCATGTTCAGGCCCCGATCACACAAAATCTTTTTCACTCCATCTTTCCACCTCCAATTTGGTCTCCCTCTTCTCCTCGTTCCCTCCACCTCCGACACATATATCCTCTTGGTCAATCTTTCCTCACTCATTCTCTCCATGTGCCCAAACCATTTCAAAACACCCTCTTCTGCTCTCTCAACCACGCTCTTTTTATTTCCACACATCTCTCTTACCCTTACGTTACTTACTCGATCAAACCACCTCACACCACACATTGTCCTCAAACATCTCATTTCCAGCACATCCATCCTCCTGCGCACAACTCTATCCATAGCCCACGCCTCGCAACCATACAACATTGTTGGAACCACTATTCCTTCAAACATACCCATTTTTGCTTTCCGAGATAATGTTCTCGACTTCCACACATTTTTCAAGGCTCCCAAAATTTTCGCCCCCTCCCCCACCCTATGATCCACTTCCGCTTCCATGGTTCCATCCGCTGACAGATCCACTCCCAGATATCTAAAACACTTCACTTCCTCCAGTTTTTCTCCATTCAAACTCACCTCCCAATTGACTATCCGTCGGGATAGGGGAGAAAGAATACTTCCCACGTATTCCCTGCGTGTCGTAGAAAGCGACTAAATGGGGAGGAAGCGGGGTGCTGGAAATCCTCCCCTCTCGTTTCTTTTTTTTTTTTTTCAATTTTCCAAAAGAAGGAACAGAGAAGGGGGCCAGGTGAGGATATTCCCCCTAAGGCCCTGTCCTCTGTTCTTAACGCTACCTCGGTAATGCGGGAAATGGCGAATAGTATGAAAGATATATATATATATATATATATATATATATATATATATATATACAGCGTAGTCAGGAATTCACGAAAACCGCCCCCTCGTCTGCACACAGTCATTCTCCAACTGTATTGTATAATGAGCCGAAAGCAGAACATAAATATATGTTCGTATGTATGAGAATATACACAACCACATCCACCAGACCTTGGCCACTTCACACAGCCTTGGAGACCAGAAGCTCCCCATGTGTGACCCCCCTCCTGGCCTTCACGGCTCCTCCTCCTCCTCCTCCAGCCACCCGGGTCTGACGTGCACTGTGGCCAATCGTAAACAAAGAATGACGTTCACGTGTGACGTATATGTACGTACTTACCAGTGAATGCTATGGCCGTGTGTGCGTATGGCACGGGCCACGTACATGGGTGAGAGCGCATGTGGTTTTTCGAATCGTTCTCAACACCTTGGGAAGGTATTAAGGATGGTTATGTAGGTGGATGTAATTGGTTTGACGTCCTTAATGACCCTAGCAGTTGAAATTACTAAAGCCCCAAACAACCAGATAACCACCCAAGTGCCCTTAAGAATAATCCAAGTTAACCACTGTTCTCTATAGTGCAACTACAACACCATGATTATATCCTTTCTTGCTTTGACGAGTGGGAGAGGTTTAATCAAATAACCTTCACCCAAAAGACAATTTCAAAACACAGCTTAAAATTCTTTAACGTCTCGTTTTCTTTAACAACCAAGTTCTGGCAAATTAATATAAGCAGGTCTGACGCTTCCTCTAAAATTCTGAAGATCAAAATTTCCTCTTTTTTCCATACTTCTTTCAAGATTAAATTTCTTCTCTCCTTAATTTTCTTAAAATGAAATTTCCTCTTCTTTCCTTCCATTTTTTTTCAATCTCTTTAGTCCGTTGTTCTATGCTTCATTCAAGGCCTGACCTTCATGAAGACAGAAGCCTTCGATATCAAAAAAGAGACAATGACAGATCACCAGCTCATTCTAGTGTGCTGCTCCAACCCCCCGTCCGTTTTCAGTGGATTGGGGTAACTTAAGGAACCTTTTCTCCAGAAGGATACATGTTAATGGTCCACTGTAAAGGTTTAGCCACTTCAACGGACGCTCTCTCTTCGTTGTCCGCACAGGGCTTACAACTGGGTAGTTATTGTATGATGCTGGAGGGAGGTACGGAGGGTGTGTGTGGTGGTACACGGGTGGTGAGGTACCGTGCTGGAGGGAGGTACGGAGGGGGTGTGGTGGTACACGGGTGGTGAGGTACCGTGCTGGAGGGAGGTACGGAGGGAGGGTGTGGTGGTACACGGGTGGTGAGGTACCGTGCTGGAGGGAGGTACGGAGGGAGGGTGTGGTGGTACACGGGTGGTGAGGTACCGTGCTGGAGGGAGGTACGGAGGGAGGGTGTGGTGGTACACGGGTGGTGAGGTACCGTGCTGGAGGGAGGTACGGAGGGAGGGTGTGGTGGTACACGAGTGGTGAGGTACCGTGCTGGAGGGAGGTACGGAGGGAGGGTGTGGTGGTACACGGGTGGTGAGGTACCGTGCTGGAGGGAGGTACGGAGGGAGGGTGTGGTGGTACACGGGTGGTGAGGTACCGTGCTGGAGGGAGGTACGGAGGGTGTGTGTGGTGGTACACGGGTGGTGAGGTACCGTGCTGGAGGGAGGTACGGAGGGTGTGGTGGTACACGGGTGGTGAGGTACCGTGCTGGAGGGAGTACGGTACATTGTAAGCAAACCTATTTCTTCCCTCATCTCACCACACGAACCATGAAAAAAAAAAGAAAGGCCCCATCCACAGTACTACAACAGACAACAAACAAACAAAAAGTTACCTTTACAAAATCAAGAAGGAACAGCGGGTGTCAGATGCCTTTAGATTATTTTTTCTCCACGATGTAATCGGATTACCTTGGACCACATGGTCACCTCCCGGAAGTTCCTCGTGTTTCATCACGAGACTAAGTTCAGAATCCTTAAGTTCCTCTTGTTTCATGACGTCAGACAGTAAGTTCAGAATCCTTAAGTTCCTCTTGTTTCATGACGTCAGACAGTAAGTTCAGAATCCTTAAGTTCCTCGTCTTTCATGACTACAGCAAGTTCAGAATCCTTAAGTTCCTCTTGTTTCCTGACGTCAGACAGTAAGTTCAGAATCCTTAAGTTCCTCTTGTTTCCTGACGTCGGACAGTAAGTTCAGAATCCTTAAGTTCCTCGTGTTTCATGACGACAGTAAGTTCAGAATCCCTAAGTTCCTAGTGTTTCCTGCCTAATATCAGGTTCAGAATCCTTCAGTTCCTCGTGTCTGCTGGTTCGGAACCCGTCAGGACGGTCATACACCAAGTGTTGTTACTGGTCTGGACAAGTGATGAAAAGTCAGGTCATGACTGTGTGCCACCGGCAGATGTAGCCAGCACCGAAATATTAATGATCAAGTATTTGCTCGAATATTGTCATTCCCTCATCTTAGTGTTACGTACATGAGAGAATATTCACACGAGATATCGTAACGGATATTCACCGTAATATTCTACCCGTATTCTGCCGCAGATATTCATTAGCTATAATTAACACCTCTTTATCCTCCTCTTTTTTTTTCTATACCAATTTTTTTTTTTCCCCCTTTAACCTAAAAGCCTTTCTCGCCCTCGTGATGTAGCGTCGGGGAACAGAAGCAACAATGGCTTACGTCACACAAAGCGATGATATTCGGTCGAGTTAACTAACGCGCAAGGGACAGAGGGTTCCTCACCTGTGTATAGCAGCACAAATGGGTTAATTACAAGGGGAGGTTCCGTCACCAGCGTCACATTAAGCGCCAGTTCAGACGACGGGCGTGACGGGCCAACGACCGTGGAGGGGGGCCAGGCGGCGGCTCTGTGAGGTTAAATGGGTAAAAATGGGGTGGTTCAGATCAAGCGATGGATCGTTATCGTTGGCGATGGGGGTCGTGTGCGACGGACGGAGGCCTAGCTAGACTCTGCTACCCGAGAATCGCTACCACACCACCACCACTACTACCACCACCATCAAAGGTATTAGGGCATCCCTACCACAACCATCATCGAAGGTACTCTCCTCCTACATCTCTCTCTCTCTCTCTCTCTCTCTCTCTCTCTCTCTCTCTCTCTCTCTCTCTCTCTCTCTCTCTCTCTCTCTCTCGTAGTCGTGAAGCCCTGGAGGACAATCGCACGGCCCCTCAGTAGGCTAGTCTTGGTCAGGTCAAGGACAGGGGGGTCATCATAGCAAGAAGTCGTACAGTCGTGCTCAAGGGTCCTAAAAGGGGATCATCATAGCAAGAAATCTTAAAGTCGTGCTCAAGGGTCCTAAAGTCGTGCTCAATGGTCGTAGCGTCTTACGTAAGGGTCGTACCATCGTGCTCAATGACCCCTCCATAAGGAAAACAAGCAAGGTCCCAGCACCCAGCCCTGTCTCACACCTCACCCTACGTGAGAGCGAAGGACCAAATGGACCCCTCACAGTCCCCTGGAACGGGACGGAGAAACGTTTATGTAAACACGTGAGGTGATCCCTGGACCCTATACGACCAGATGGAACTGACGGAGGCGCGAGTACACGGCTGGCAGAAGACACCCATCCCCAGCGGTACACCGCTAGACTGGCGGTGGTGCCATAACCCGCCACCAGCGTCGTCAAGATCAGGATGAGAGAGAGAGAGAGAGAGAGAGAGAGAGAGAGAGAGAGAGAGAGAGAGAGAGAGAGAGAGAGAGAGAGAGAGAGAGAGAGAGAGAGAGAGAGAGACTCCTCCAGCAGATGATCCTTCTTGTGGAGACGAGCTCTCCACTCGCCCTGTGGTGGCGGGGTGCCCCCTGCCGCCGCGCCCTACCTGGGTACTTGCCAAGGACACACACACACACACACACACACACACACACACACACACATTTCCATATGTACACATGACAAGCCAACATGGCACATTCCCTCTCGTTTTAACACCCCATATCTTCAGTCTAGGTCCACCCTCTGTCGTCCTCTCAAGGCTCGTATCCGTCGTGGTGTTCTACAGTCGTTCCGTCGTACTCTGGGGTCATAACCGTCGTGGTGTTCTACTGTCGTTCCGTCGTACTCAGGGGGTCATAACCGTGGTCGTGGTGGTGAACGAGTCGTGGCGTCGTACTCGATAGTCGCTCCGTCATACTCAAGGCTACCGTGGCGTTCCTGGATCGTACGTCGGGCGCTGGGCTGGGCTGGACGGGTCGTGGGGTCGTACTCGACAGTCGCTCCGTCGTACTCCAGGCTACCGTGGCGTTCCTAGGTCGTACGTCGGGCGCTGGGCTGGGCTGGACGGGTCGTGGCGTCGTACTCGACAGTCGCTCCGTCGTACTCCAGGCTACCGTGCCGTTCCTGGGTCGTACGTCGAGCGCTGGGCTGGGCTGGGTGGGTCGTGGCGTCGTGCTCGAGGGAGACCTCCACACATCTCTCCGAACAGCTGACGTACCCTGCCTTAAGCCCCGGAAGTAGAGAGGCTCCCCCCCTGAAGTAGGCGGGCCTTCCCCCCCACCCCTCCCCCTTCCCCTAGAAGTAGAAGTGGGTCCTCCCCTACCTTCCAACCATACACCTGGCAACCCGTTGATCCTGCGAGACATATGTAAAAAGGGCGTCGAGGAGTGGCGGAGGAAGGCAGCCACTGTGATGTACTGTGGGTAATAATCGTAGCGGACGGGAAATGAGGGAGGGAGAGGCGAGGGCGAGGTGACGCGATGTGACGGGCAAAAGATGGAATGGGATGAACTAAGGAAACGTATATCTTGTTAGCTGAGACGGCATGGGAGGCTGAGGGCTTAATCAAGGCCATCCCATTAACGCTCTACATAGCCCCCTAGCTTGAGCCAGGTACTCATTTCATCGACCGAACTCCGCGAAGGGTTCGATGAACAGCTGGGTTGGCTGTGGACCGACTGCCGTAACCAGGATTCGAACCTATGCCATCCCCGACCCTGGGTGGCACCCCGTGAATGCGCCACAGTCAGGAGCGCAAACCGCTACACCACACACATGGGAGAAGTATGAGAGACTTTCAAGAAGAAATGGAATATAAGAGAAGAAAACACTGGGACGTATGAAAGGATAGACGAGAAAAAGGAGCACGGAACGAAAAGGATAGAAAAAAAAAAAAAAGAGAAGCAAAGAATAAATAAGAAATCACAACAGAAGCAGAGAAGAGAGTCGGGAGACATTTAGTTATATGGCTATTGAGGCCTACCGTCTGTATGCCTGGGGCAAGAACCTCACCATATCTCTCTCTCTCTCTCTCTCTCTCTCTCTCTATATATATATATATATATATATATATATATATATATATATATATATATATATATATATATCCCACAGATATGTCATATTGTAGATGCAACTGTGAACTAACGGGCTATGGCTTCGTGGAAAATTAATAGTCTCCATATATTTATATATACATATTACTATAAGTGCTTGCGTTTATAGATTCACCGGAAAACATTAAAGGAAAAAAAACTTAAGATTTAAATCACGTATATAAGTGAGCCGTCCGCTAACTGACTGACAGCCGGGAGGAGATAAGAACATGAACTCTGAGATGGCCAGGATTACGTTCAAGGACCCGCCACACCGCCTCCACCAAGCCCAGCGATGAGGGACGTGTGTGTGTGTGTGTGAGTGTGTGTGTGTGTGTGTGTGTGTGTGTGAGTGTGTGTGTGTGTGTGTGTGTGTGTGTGTGTGTGTGTGTGTGTGTGTGTGTAGGTGTCATAGAAGGCGACTAAAAGGGAAGGGAGCGGGGGGCTGGAAATCCTCCCCTCTCATTCTTTTTTAATTTTCCAAAAGAAGGAACAGAGAAAGGGGCCAGGTGAGGATATTCCCTCAAAGGCCCAGTCCTCTGTTCTTAACGCTACCTCGCTAATGCGGGAAATGGCGAATAGTATGAAAGAAAAAAGAAAAGATATATATATATATATATATATATATATATATATATATATATATATATATATATATATATATATATATATATATATATATATATTTTGCTTTGTCGCTGTCTCCCGCGTTTGCGAGGTAGCGCAAGGAAACAGACGAAAGAAATGGTCCAACCCACCCCAATACACATGTATATACATACGTCCACACACGCAAATATACATATATATATATATACATAATTTGTAAGGACTCCGCTTGCATGTCATTACACCGCGGGGAGGTTCTGACATCAGTGGACGAAAAGGAGTTCAGTCTCGTCGAAGAGCTTCTGACTCCAAGGAGAATCTACCCTTCCCCTGCTACCGACGGTAGCGCATCGCTGAAGCCGCATACCCTCCGTAAAAAAAAAAAAAAAAAAAAGGTGCTGGAGGTTATAAAATAAATTAGGAAAGAAAAAGGAGTTGTAACTCGTGACAGTGTGCAAGATATATGAGAGCACTTCGTTAGCGTGTGTGTGTGTGTGTGTGTGTGTGTGCGGGAGGAGGAGGAGGAGGGAGTCACCTAGCTAGGTATGGTGCGTTTTGCCTGACGACGATGAGTCAGTTAACCATCGTGATAAACGATGCTTAACGAGAGGGCTCAGCGTTGAACAGAGCCACGGTATTATACGGTTACGGAATCATTTAAGATGTTGTGAGGGAGGGAGGGGAAGGCCTGTGGGTGGATCTTTTACACAAACCAAGATAGTGATGTGACGAGAGAGAGAGAGAGAGAGAGAGAGAGAGAGAGAGAGAGAGAGCGTATGTGTTTGTGTGTGGACCAGACAAAGGCCTTATGGGAGGGTAGGACAAGAGAACAGTGTACGGCGGCTAAGGGTAAGCCATTGTGCTCTCTCTCTCTCTCTCTCTCTCTCTCTCTCTCTCTCTCTCTCTCTCTCTCTCTCTCTCTCTCTCTCTCTCTCAGATATCGAGTGGATGGTCTTATACCTGAGTGCTCGGTTTTTTTTCATTCCTCTGTTCCGTGGAGAACGTGCTGGTCATCTGATTGTACCTCGGCGGGACTATAGCCTTTTGTAAGACACAATGACGAAGTAACTGTGTACATTTCTATAACCCAACTCCCCAACGATAGGGACAGAATACGCGTCCTTAATGTATCCAGCTGAAGGCCCAGGGGAATATTTGTCACAATGGCAGTTGTCTGTGGTAACAGGTCTGCCACAGTTTCCTTGTTGATCTTTCGCAGTTAACAACTACGGTAAGGACACGGAAAATAACGGAGCAAGCCACGAAATCTACTCGAAAGAACGAGGTGAATTAGTCTCGTATTCTTGGCTCAGTACTCGACCCAGGGCTAGGCTGTTTTTACATTCATATAACCTGGAGAAACGAAATTATCCTGAATATATATATATATATATATATATATATATATATATATATATATATATATATATATATATATATATATATATATATATATATATATGTATATATATATGTATATATATATATATATATATATATATATATATATATATATATATATAGATTTTTTTTTTTTTTTTTTTATACTTTGTCGCTGTCTCCCGCGTTTGCGAGGTAGCGCAAGGAAACAGACGAAAGAAATGCCCCCCCCCCCCAATACACATGTACATACACACGTCCACACACGCAAATATACATACCTACACAGCTTTCCATGGTTTACCCCAGACGCTTCACATGCCTTGATTCAATCCACTGACAGCACGTCAACCCCTGTATACCACATCGCTCCAATTCACTCTACTCCTTGCCCTCCTTTCACCCTCCTGCATGTTCAGGCCCCGATCACACAAAATCTTTTTCACTCCATCTTTCCACCTCCAATTTGGTCTCCCTCTTCTCCTCGTTCCCTCCACCTCCGACACATATATCCTCTTGGTCAATCTTTCCTCACTCATTCTCTCCATGTGCCCAAACCATTTCAAAACACCCTCTTCTGCTCTCTCAACCACGCTCTTTTTATTTCCACACATCTCTCTTACCCTTACGTTACTTACTCGATCAAACCACCTCACACCACACATTTTCCTCAAACATCTCATTTCCAGCACATCCATCCTCCTGCGCACATCTCTATCCATAGCCCACGCCTCGCAACCATACAACATTGTTGGAACCACTATTCCTTCAAACATACCCATTTTTGCTTTCCGAGATAATGTTCTCGACTTCCACACATTTTTCAAGGCTCCCAAAATTTTCGCCCCCTCCCCCACCCTATGATCCACTTCCGCTTCCATGGTTCCATCCGCTGACAGATCCACTCCCAGATATCTAAAACACTTCACTTCCTCCAGTTTTTCTCCATTCAAACTCACCTCCCAATTGACTTGACCCTCACCCCTACTGTACCTAATAACCTTGCTCTTATTCACATTTACTCTTAACTTTCTTCTTCCACACACTTTACCAAACTCAGTCACCAGCTTCTGCAGTTTCTCACATGAATCAGCCACCAGCGCTGTATCATCAGCGAACAACAACTGACTCACTTCCCAAGCTCTCTCATCCCCAACAGACTTCATACTTGCCCCTCTTTCCAGGACTCTTGCATTTACCTCCCTAACAACCCCATCCATAAACAAATTAAACAACCATGGAGACATCACACACCCCTGCCGCAAACCTACATTCACTGAGAACCAATCACTTTCCTCTCTTCCTACACGTACACATGCCTTACATCCTCGATGTACGGTGGTCTGTACGTGACGAGAAAATGTTATCACGCACAATTTTCACTCTATTATCAATAAACAATTAAGACTTTACATTTTTCCTAGTACTTGTACATTCTGAAGTCACAAACTTCCTTATAAACAGATTATTAGATGCTCGATTTTTATTAATCTAGCTCCTAACGAGCAAATAAAAGCTTTGAATAATTACAATACGTTGGAATATTCATAATTTATTATGCAAATTTAACTTCACATTTGATTTTTCACTTTGCTCAGGTCTACAACCCCAACAACAGGCTTGTGAATAATATACCATACACTTTAATGCAGCACGCAAGGACAGAGCGTATAATGCGTCTTCCAAGTAAACTATGCGCGCAGCACGAACACCATCTTCGCGGAATGGACAATAAATATGGCGGGTTAAAAATGGATATTCCTTTTGAGCTCCGTCACGCTTATCACTTCAAGACATAAAGACCATACACAATCAACAATGACTTAAAGACCAATATTTGAAATGTTATTTAAGATTTTTTTTGCCGATTCATGTTAGCAAACATGAAGTGTAAAGCCGACTCACATATGACTGTCTCTCTCAGCGTGGTGTATAATAATCGTCCGTAGCCGAAGAAATTAAGATTATGAAGCAAATTATTGACCCTGGCCAATTTTGTGAACATGAGAGGGGGAAAAAAATATCAGCCTAGCAACACTTTGAAATATTATCTGTTGATTAAAATCATGCGCAGTTCATCGAGATGAGTCGCTGAGGATGAACACGAGAGATATGTTCTCTGTACTGTGGAAATGTTCTGCTTTACACATAAGGTGAGAGAGTAAGCCGATAACGGAAGCGTGTCCGGTAAGCTGCATCATAGGTCACGGTGGACAACAAGGTTGTTAAAAGTAAGGTGGATTACCAGCGGCGAGAGGTGGCCAGTGTAGTGGGCCGATGTTGCCACAACCCACCACAAAAGAATACTAACAATGATTTTCTGGTGTGCTGTATTCTTGACTGTAACTTCTGTTATTCCTACAGTACGTACACTTTATCCTGGATGGCTTATATCCGTGTTGAAACATGAAAATATACAGTGTGGAAGTTGTTTCAACTACGATGACGCATCCGTAGAATCTTTTGGAAGGTCTGCTTATTCACTGAACAGTGGAAAACAAACAAGTATTCATAAGTGAAGGTCGGTGTGAACAACGAACGAAGGAATCATCCATATGAATTAATCCTCACTTGACTCCTTGCTCCGTTCTTTCTTTTGGAAAGTAATACAGGAAGGGAGGATTTCCAGCCACCCGCTCAGTCGCTTTCTTCGAAACGCAGAAAACGTTAGCAGTATTCATTCTCATCTATCATATATATATATATATATATATATATATATATATATATATATATATATATATATATATATATATTTATCCCTGGGGATAGGGGAGAAAGAATACTTCCCACGTATTCCCTGCGTGTCGTAGAAGGCGACTAAAAGGGGAGGGAGCGGGGGGCTGGAAATCCTCCCCTCTTGTTTTTTTTTTAATTTTCCAAAAGAAGGAACAGAGAAGGGGGCCAGGTGAGGATATTCCCACAAAGGCCCAGTTCTCTGTTCTTAACGCTACCTCGCTAACGCGGGAAATGGCGAATAGTTTGAAAGAAAAGAAAGAATATATATATATATATATATATATATATATATATATATATATATATATATATATATATTTTTTTTTTTTTTTTTTTTTTTTTGCTTTGTCGCTGTCTCCCGCGTTTATGAGGTAGCGCAAGGAAACAGACGAAAGAAATGGCCCAACCCACCCCCATACACATGTATATACATACGTCCACACACACAAATATACATACCTACACAGCTTTCCATGGTTTACCCCAGACGCTTCACATGCCCTGATTCAATCCACTGACAGCACGTCAACCCCGGTATACCACATCGCTCCAATTCACTCTATTCCTTGCCCTCCTTTCACCCTCCTGCATGTTCAGGCCCCGATCACACAAAATCTTTTTCACTCCATCTTTCCACCTCCAATTTGGTCTCCCTCTTCTCCTTGCTCCCTCCACCTCCGACACATATATCCTCTTGGTCAATCTTTCCTCACTCATCCTCTCCATGTGCCCAAACCACTTCAAAACACCCTCTTCTGCTCTCTCAACCACGCTCTTTTTATTTCCACACATCTCTCTTACCCTTACGTTACTCACTCGATCAAACCACCTCACACCACACATTTTCCTCAAACATCTCATTTCCAGCACATCCATCCTCCTGCGCACAACTCTATCCATAGCCCACGCCTCGCAACCATACAACATTGTTGGAACCACTATTCCTTCAAACATACCCATTTTTGCTTTCCGAGATAATGCTCTCGACTTCCACACATTCTTCAAGGCCCCCAGAATTTTCGCCCCCTCCCCCACCCTATGAGCCACTTCCGCTTCCATGGTTCCATCCGCTGCCAGATCCACTCCCAGATATCTAAAACACTTCACTTCCTCCAGTTTTTCTCCATTCAAACTCACCTCCCAATTGACTTGACCCTCAACCCTACTGTACCTAATAACCTTGCTCTTATTCACATTTACTCTTAACTTTCTTCTTCCACACACTTTACCAAACTCAGTCACCAGCTTCTGCAGTTTCTCACATGAATCAGCCACCAGCGCTGTATCATCAGCGAACAACAACTGACTCACTTCCCAAGCTCTCTCATCCCCAACAGACTTCATACTTGCCCCTCTTTCCAAAACTCTTGCATTTACCTCCCTAACAACCCCATCCATAAACAAATTAAACAACCATGGAGACATCACACACCCCTGCCGCAAACCTACATTCACTGAGAACCAATCACTTTCCTCTCTTCCTACACGTACACATGCCTTACATCCTCGATACAAACTTTTCACTGCTTCTAACAACTTTCCTCCCACACCATATATTCTTAATACCTTCCACAGAGCATCTCTATCAACTCTATCATATGCCTTCTCCAGATCCATAAATGCTACATACAAATCCATTTGCTTTTCTAAGTATTTCTCACATACATTCTTCAAAGCAAACACCTGATCCACACATCCTCTACCACTTCTGAAACCACACTGCTCTTCCCCAATCTGATGCTCTGTACATGCCTTCACCCTCTCAATCAATACCCTCCCATATAATTTACCAGGAATACTCAACAAACTTATACCTCTGTAATTTGAGCACTCAATCTTATATATATATATATATATATATATATATATATATATATATATATATATATATATATATATATATATATATATATATATCCTTTCATGGGACTCCTGGAGCTTTGAAGCTGCGCCACAATCAGAAGCAGGGAAGTATGACTCTCCTTTGGAATGATCAATTCCTCAACGACACTAAACTCCCTTTCGTTAACTAACGATCATAGAGGCTCGTTGTAGATGACCTTTCCTTCGCTGTGTAACCATAAGCGGGCGAGGTCCGGCAGCTTCTCGCTCCAGGGAACCCCCCATCAGTTCCCTGCTTCTGATTGCAGCGCATCCTCAAAGCCGAAAGGGGCTCCATCAAGGAGGGACCTGTGGTTGTATATATAATGATACTATGGTTCGCGTTAGTAAAGGAGAGACAAATTACGATATATATACCATATCAAAACTGAAATTTCACTCATTCTATGACAAGAATAATATAGCCATAAATGAAACACGAAGTGGAATAACTACTTTGCTTTATTTCAAACAGAAAATAATGTACCTGTGGTTGTATATATAATGATAATATGGTTCGTGTTAGCATAGGAGAGACAAATTACGATATATACAATATCAAGACTGAAATTTCACTCATCCTATGACAAAAATAATATAGCCATAGATGAAACACGAGGTGGAATAACTACTTCCCTTTGTTTCATACAGAAAATAATGTATAACTACTTCCCTTTGTTTCATACAGAAAATAATGTATAACTACTTCCCTTTGTTTCATACAGAAAATAATGTATAACTACTTCCCTTTGTTTCATACAGAAAATAATGTATAACTACTTCCCTTTGTTTCATACAGAAAATAATGTATAACTACTTCCCTTTGTTTCATACAGAAAATAATGTAAGAAAATGGATTCTACCCTGCGTGTTGGCTAGGGTCCTGGCGTGCGGGCTAGGCTAGGCTTTGACGGATGGGTCTCGCTCCCCAGTAGTGAGGCTCGGGCCCCTAACCTAACCCCTAACACAGATCATCTCCGGCGATCCTGTCTAACCGCCCGTTATAACCGATTAATATTCATCCAAACTGCTCTCCGTTGAGTAATGCCGGCAGAGAGCAAGAGGCTTATTTGGCCTTGCCTTTATTAAAATCCCTTGTTTAGGCAAAATATATATATCAACTCGGCTGGCACACGTACGAGGGAGGCATCAGTATTCCCCCCTCCACGAGGCAGTAGGCCACGGCAACGCGAGCCGTAAATCCTTGGCTGACGCAGGACAATGTGAAATATACCCTGCCTCAAAGCTGGACATGTTTGGCTACTCCTGTCTGCGTCTCGCCAGATTACGCGACCTCTGTTGATGTGCTGCACTTTAAAAAAAACGCTGCCTCACAATAAAAACGTTCTTGGACGCTAGGACTAGCGTTATTAAATCCTCCATGATTAAAACAAAAATGATGGGACGAAAATCGTTAAGTCAACACTTCGCTCACCAGGCTACTTAATATTCAAACTGAAAATATAACGTTTATCCAACTCAAATCACTACATCCTTGCTTATCACTAATATGTAAGTGAACAAAGACATTAATAACGAGTGCATATATCACCAGAGCTGCGTTAAAAACCAATAAATTTACCCAATTACGCTCACAGCGGGTAGGCTACCCCGATCCCTTCCCTCCCCCACACCAAGCCCTTCGCCACCCTGGGCTCCCGTCCTCGCCATCGTCAGACACCTTCACGAGAGAAGAGTCACTTGAGATAAAGTGTCACTTGAGGTCGTCAAGTATTTGCCTGGATGGGGGCGTGGTCACGGCTTCACTCACAGGTGGGCGTGGTTTGTGTCTGTCTGTCTGTCCAGCAACAGACAGTCGAGACGAGACATGACGCGGGCGACATTCTCTCTCTCTCTCTCTCTCTCTCTCTCTCTCTCTCTCTCTCTCTCTCTCTCTCTCTCTCTCTCTCTCTCTCTCACTGTAGGTGGCATACTACCGACTGGTTGTGTCGACAGGGTTAGTGACGGCCGCGCTATGAGCTTGCGTAGGCTACGGTGGCTGACAAGTTAACCTCCGTAGCCTAGAATGCTGTCCTTTGCTTTCTTCTTTAATATTTTCCTGTCACTTGCACACGTGGGACGCTGGCGCTCAAATCCACAGAAACACAGACACATATACACACTCTCCACCACGCACAAAACACTCAAAAGAAAACAACGAGTCACTTGTCTCTGTTCTTAAACTAAATTCACCTTGGGCTACGCGCAAGCCTTGCTTAATGGCAAAACCACGTCGAAGTTACCAGCAGGTAGGTAGGTAATCTCCCTCTCGTTAATCACACTTCAACACCACCTCTACCGTGGCCTGGAGGTAGAGTGCAATGTACTGTAAGCTGTTAACAGCCTCGTGCACACTGTGCAATGTGCGATAGGCTTACGATAACACTTGAACGCCGTGCAGCGCACTTAATGCTCGTTGATAGTACAGTATACGTGGTGAACGGCGCTATGAAGTGGTGACAGTACTATAATATACAGTGTACGTCATGGTGTAGGCGTGCACATTAGCCGGATAATGTTGTTCGGTACATAAACCAATGTTCTGTGGACCAAAGATAACACGACGCTTGTGGTTTGAAATACTGTGGATTGCCGAATGCACTTTGTACAAAACACTGTACCCTGAGGTGGTGAGAGTACAGCGTACATAATCAGCATACTGATCGCTGCAAAATACACGACACAATCTCTCTCTCTCTCTCTCTCTCTCTCTCTCTCTCTCTCTCTCTCTCTCTCTCTCTCTCTCTCTCTCTCTCTCACGAGACAGGGCAACACCAGTGTAAAACTCTCTCCCCGTAACACATGGCCTTGCTAAGGCTTCTGTTGTGTTTACCCGACAAAACCTAAACCACATAAAGTTAACTGTGCGACCTGGAAATCCTGGTTGGTCATAAGTATATTGACAACGCAGAGGAATGCAAGGAAAAGGGAAATAACGGAAGTAACAAGCCAGGAAGTCACTCACAGCAGTGATGGTATTAACAGTAATGACGTCAGCGTAAGACGTCATCAACGTAAGACTCCAACAATATACCAACAAACCGATGAATAACGAGAGGAACACTTGATCATACAAACAACAATATAAACGCCGAAAATAGTAATAAAATCGCATGCACTACTAACAACTAAATGCCTGAATCAGTAGATTATGCTAATCATTACATGCAAACAGTACATGGAAGCACACTGACAAAACACATGAAATGATGCAGATGTGTAAAGTACAGATTGAACAATAAGAAAATCACGGATGAATGCAAAACAATGCAGATGACACAAGAGGAAGAAATACAAGGACAGATGACAGACGAAAACACAGACATTCATTTGATAAACGCAAGACGTAGACACTCAGAATGTTAACTAAAAATAACAAACCGACCAACAAACATTAACAACCAACAAACAAACGTTCAGAGAACTCAAGAAATAATGCCACTGACAAAACAACTCCAGTACAATATAAATCTAATACATAAAGAAATAAACGCGACGCGTCTAAGAAACAGTAGCTAAGAGCTTGCTAATCATTAAAAGTAATCTAGTTGTGTTTGAGTGTAACCCTTCTTTTAATATCAGAAAGTTCAGGGGAGAAATAAAATTGCTCAATAATCACATGTAAATTACAAATGTGGATTGCTCTCTGCCATGTAAATTACAAATGTGGATTGCTCTCCATCATGTAGATTACGAGCTGAAGTTAGAGAAGTTTGGATGGTAAGCGACGTTACGCCAAGCCTAGTCTGACGGGAGAAATAACCTAGCCTAGCTTGTCACTGTAATTAGGTACATATGTACTATAATCTAAGCTCCAACATCATAATTCCCCATGATGTTACATAATGGATGTGTGATGTCTGATATCTCAAATTTGATGGGTTTCCGTTAAGATATACAACAAACTTTGAGGAATGAGTATACCAGAATATTCTGCAGGATCTAATCTCGCCTTTACTAAATTTGTATTAGGTATCATGACGGGTGTGATGAAATTCATCTTCATCATTTTAAAGTTAATCTAATACAGTTGCTTTCATAAACATGTGGTTGTAAATCAACTTAATGGAATCATAATCTTAATATTCCAGTAATTCACTTAGTTGCCTTATCCATGAATCCAACACACGAAAGTGACAGTGAACGCGAGTGTTCCATTATTTACCCTCAACTTTGCACTTCTCATCACCTTCCTCCTCGCAGTAAGCTGCTGAAAGCCATTATCTCGCCACTACCCCCGGCACTCACTGAGTCAACAACAGACCGGCCATTAATAAATCAACCCCCCCCCACCCCCTCCATCAGCCCAAAATAATGCAAAACCACAGGCCTCTCCTACGGGTCAGAGTTCTTGTAGTTACATAACGCCTTCTCGACCCTTGCGGCGTGTGTGCGTAAAACTAATTTTACGCCCGGGGGCTCGTAAATCCTCTGGAGAGATGGTTTCTCAAACAACGACTCCTCAGCGGCGACAAGCGGGGACTCACTGTTGCTAAGTGGCTATCATAAAGAGAGATCTTCCACGTCTTGTGTGGGTTAGGGAGGAAGAAGAATCGTAAATCTAAGATGATTCATGTAGCGGCTCAGCTTCTGAGGAGCGTAGTTTAACAGCAACCTAGTAGAAAGCAAACCTCGCGCTGCAAATCAAATTTTCAAGTCGGCATTTCGCTAACATGGCTGATAATCCTTTCTCACGGAATTATAGTTCCGAGACATTATTATCTGTTGCCACAGCGAGAATTTATCGTACGACACATCTGCTCCATAAATCCTGCATTACTGGCGTCAGGGGTCAACACTGACCGTTGTAAATTACCGGAATGACAAATAATTTGAGCTTTTTTGACTTTGATTTCCTTAACTCATTACCGTCTGAAGGATATACGAGTGTTATAAGTAAAATACAAGTTTTCTGCTTAATCTGTTCTCGGTAATATATATATATATATATATATATATATATATATATATATATATATATATATATATATATATATATACACACGCCACTAAAATAACGTACATTCTCATCAAAAGCAGAACGCTTCACCATGGTAGCCCCTTTGTAGCCAAAACTTCTTTTAATAAGGTTCATGTTTCTGAAAACGTTTTAATGTTTTATTGGCAGTTTATAGAAAATCATGGGACATCCTGTAACAGAATTTCCACATGACGAGTCTGTCTAACGAAGCTTTGGTACCAAGTCATCTTACCGCTCAGTAGTAATGTCGATACATTTCATGGTCAGTCGCATACGGTTGAAGTTAACTACATCATCTCGTGTTGAATAATTAATGAGCAGGTGGTCTGCTGGATGAAGAAGCCCCGGTGATCGTTGACATTCCCGACACACCATCCGGGCTGGACCCCTACTTCAGTAGCCTAATGTGGCGGGTGTGTAGTGTTGATAACAGCAGCCTCCTCACTCACCCTCCCTCCCTCACAGGACCAGGCTTAACGGACGCCCGCCGGCCTGTACACCCCTACACAGGGTTGGCGCGTTCTGTCTATGACATGTTTAGGAATACCATTATTTCTGTCGTTATCAGTTTGAGAACTGGTGACAAAGTTGGGGTTGATTTAAATTTATGTTGCAAATATTCACTGATAATTCTCGGTCAGTTTTCCACGCGGTGTGAAACTGAATGTTTGGTGTTCACGGTACGACAGAATGGAACCTGTGTCTCCTAATGCTTTGGTGCTAGTTTCTGTGCAAAATACTGACATATAAATGCTTTTAAACGCTTTTCCCTATCTGTCTCGTAAGATTTTTAGGTTCGCTTATATCTATTCAGATGGGAGAATATTTAGATTACATAATAAGATTTCAGAATACTAAGCACGGTGAATTACATTTGGGAATATGGAATCTGGATTACTTTGTCTCATTCGCAGTGATAACTTCACTCATCAACTTTTATTTATCTTTTCGTATCTCATTCTACCTCTTTCTGGGATTACTACATCCGTATGTTGGTGTAAGAGTTTATTACACTCGTGTTTACCCCCATTTCTTACCCTTGGCTATGCACTTTAACTTTTATATATACACACAAACCCTAGGTTACTGTCTTCCACCAACTCCACGTATTTACGTATTTCATTGGATTTGGTGGCATAGTATGTAACATAGGTTCTAGTGTTGGGGGACACCGGGCTGTGGCTAAGACTGTGGCAGCGCAAGAGGCGAGAGGGGAGTTCTGGGTGACATTCTGACGTCCAACTACTACAAAGGGAGGAAGGGTTGAGGCTTGTGTGACCAAAGCCCATTGTGACCTCTGTAATCCCTTTTCCGCTACCACTCACGGGATGAGCATGGGATGCACGAATAAATCGCGGTGATACAGGAATAAATCAAATCAAATATGTGATGGAGGTGAAGAAGTCTTTGAAGAAATTAAAAATCATTCTTAGAGCCTATCAAAGTTTCATTTTCTATGACGTTACGAACATGGTATATGACATATGTATTTTTGATTAAGTGAATTAAGGTGTCACTAAGAGATCATGTGATGGTGTGGCCTCTGAACATGACCCTTTTGAAGGTCAGGTCAAAAGCCGGGACATACCCATTGGTCGTACCGTCGTGCATAAGGGGTTAACCATCAAAGGTCACGCCACCATACCCTATAGGGTCTTACCGCCGTGCTCAAAGGGGGACCATACCGTCGTGCTCAAAAATCGCACCTTCGCTTTTCAACACGAACAGCACGAAAACAAGGTTATGAGCAGATTGTGTGGGAGCATGCTAAGTGTCTGGCTTCACGTCTTCCCATAGGTCCATTATCTACATTCATCTGATATGTCTTACGGATTTTTATTTATTCATTTCCCTGCTAATCATGAAATCCTCGCAGCTTATATGAATTGCACCAATTTAAGTAATACTAAAAACATGTTACTGGCTCTTTTTTTTTTTTTTTCAATCTATTACCACCCTAGTTAGACGATATTCATTCATCGCATTATTCAATATATAGCGAAAGTCATTAAACGTAAAACTCCGGTATAAGTCTTGGGGGTGGCGAGGCGAGGGCTGATGGGTCGGCCATATATACACACACAGCAACAGCAGCTGCCCCCCGCCCCTCGCTGATCCGCCGACGGCTCACGCCCCACCACCCCAGACGCCTCCTGACCCGTCAATTTGCTGCTTGATTATCCGAATTCCACGTCATGCGCGCATGAATTAATGCCTGTAACTACACGCCTGCGTGTGTGTGAGGTGTTGCGGGTGGAGTAGAGCAGCTGGGATCATGCACTATGCCTGAAGCCTAGCCCATGACTACAGCTTTAATGTGTAATATACGAGCGGAGAAGCTCCCATGGAAATTATGAAAAAATAGTGATAAATCATGACTATATATTACCCAGATACTATTCATTATTTGAATAAAAAGTTTTTAAGTGAGTGAAATATTACATCATAAATATTAAGTATAATCTGGTCATAATTCCTCCCTGTGGGATGGTAAGAGAAGGTTCCAGAGGTCGGCCATTATCACCCATGGCAGATAATCCCGCCGCCTTCTGCCTCTGTGTTATAATTCTGTCGTCTCACCACTATACATCCTTAAGTATTCTTGCTGCTTTATTCATGGCGGAAATGTATTAATACAGTCTCCCTCTCTGCCACTGATTGCGTATTAATGCAACATTTCCTCCTGTTTGACTTGACATTTTCCCTAAAGAATGAAAGGTTTTGAAGGTGAAATAAGAGTCGAATTTCCCGGACACTATCTTTTATCAAGGCTGGTCCTCTTATCTTCATTATTCTGGAATATTCGTCAGTTTTTTAAGCTTTTCCTTTACTCGTGCTTGAGTTAGTGCTGTTCTCCAATTCTTATCTCAATTTCTACGTGCAATATTTCGTAATTTGATGGATGCACAATAATGCAACTCAATCTCATGGGTGAAATCCCATACATAATTAGGTATAGTTCTTTCCATTCAGGTTCTACTGCCTTCATGCCGCATTTCCTCACGTTTGAGATTAATTGCAGAGATAATTATCCCATTGGTCTGGCCCAGTGGTCACTGGTAGCCATAAAGTCTCGTTCATCAAGCGATAACATCTGGGTCGTGTGGATCTTGTCACTCCGTGCGGCTCTGCTACACCCCTCTGACGCCCCGTGCCAGATGCGCGATGATGATGGCCACTCCGCCTCACACTCATCAGCTGTGTGGAGAACGACGCGCAACCGATGTGCGCGCTCTGAATGTGTGTTATTATTATTTTCCATTCATGCTTCTTAGGTTCGGAGATTTTTTTTGAGTGTATCATTAAGGTGATTGTGCGATATGCCAATTGGTCTGTAATTATTGCGCGGGCTGATGATCGAGCGGGACTGTCGGCACTTTGATCTTGTCTTTTAACCGGGATCCCACGTAACGAAGAACAAGCTCAATGGGATCAGATAAAGGCGTGCAGAGTTCAGACCTGATTACTCCAGTCTCCACCTCCTGCATATTATGGTAATCAACCAGCCATCCTCCTTACCATAATGGCCTATCTTCTGAATCATTATCTCGAACAGCTTCAAGTTTTAATGGCAATAGTTTCACGTGTATGATGAAGTCTGCCCTCTGAGGTAGCTTGAGGAGGTGGATGGCGAGATTTTGAGCGAACGGTAGTACTTTACGTTCGCTAAACATGATGATTTTTCGTTCTTCCTTAAAACTAGAATATTCTTGAATATCCCAGAAAGGGTAAATGGATGAAACTTATTATGAAACTTATTAATGGTATTTGACTTGGTGTCAATCAGATATCAGACCCATCAAGTTTAGTTAGCTCTCTTCTTCAGATTTTCATATTTCAAAAGATTATTCTCAATAGAAAAAGGTGTCCTCACATTCACGTTGAGGTGCCTCAAACTGTTTTCCTTGTACACTTGCGTATGTGTATGTTGGGTGTTTATCCACATACTGCTTACAGGAAATAACTTTATCCTTGGTATTAAAACGAATCAGTTTAGGCATACTATAAGATGACTAAAGGAAAATATTTGCAAGTCATAAAATAAAGCTTGAAAAAAATTAGCAAAACCAAAGAGAAACTGATTTCTTTTTGTTTTTGCAACTTCATAAATAAATAGTACTGCGAAGTTTAATTTATTTATACGAAAACGTACAGTAAGTTCATTTAAATCAGGAGAGGATTTCTTCAAAATATATCTAACGTTAAAAAGATAAGGAATAATCCTAAAAATCTTTATCTGTTTTTAGGTGACTTACAATATTTTGGAAAATGTTCAGCACTAAAGAGGAAACGATAGTTCTTTTGCTAAACATCACGTTCAATAAGCTATTAATATTTTCAAATAGAATGATTTCTAATAAGTGTCTGTCTTTATGGCAAATGAGAAAATCAAAAAAGTGTGAAGGAAAGGCATATACCTAAGACTGAAGTAAATATTCCCTGTCCACCGAGTAAATTCTGGGAAGGGCAAGATGATTGGTTGACCAAAATTCCTCGTACCCAATCACGTCTCCGCTAACGTATCGCGAAGGCGCGTCTCACAACACAGGGTCAACATTACCATAATCTGCCACTTAGAAACAATAAGACTCGCTTTATCTCGCTCCCCACCGGCCTAATTTATGTAATCATGAACTTGAGACGGTAATTATTAATTAGAGGAGTAACAGACGAGTCTGGTTTCCTTACAAACAAGCGGCTGACTTGCTGAATATTTTTTTTCTCTGGGTAGTCCAGTGGATGGCGTGTAAACGGGTACTGGTTCACCTGCCCGCCGATCCGCGTGTAATTATAGCTATCATGACCGATAATCTGGGCAAATTATACGGGCGGGTCTCTAGTGGGGCGTGATGCATTATCTTCACGGTGTTTAACCTCTTGGGCGCAAGGATGCGACCCCTGGGCACGACGGCACGACCCTTGAGCACGACGGTGCGACCCTTGAGCACGACGGTACGACCCTTGAACACGACGGTACGACCCTTGAACACGACGGTGCGAACCTTGAGCAACGGTACGACACTTGAACACGACGGTGCGACCCTTGAGCACGACGGTACGACCCTTGAACACGACGGTGCGACCCTTGAGCACGACGGTACGACCCTTGAACACGACGGTGCGAGCCTTGAGCACGACGGTACGACCCCTGAACACGACGGTGCGACCCTTGAGCAACGGATGCGACCCTTGAACACGACGGTGCAACCCTTGAACACGACAGTACAACCCTTGGACATGACGGTATATGAGCACAATGGTGCTACTCATTAGGACGGCGAAACGAACCTTGAACACGACGATTCGACCCTTATGTACTCAGGCGTACCCTTAAGACGTGCCTCACCAAGCACAGTGGTGACCCGCACGTGCCTCACCAAGCACAGTGGTGACCCAGACGTGCCTCACCAAGCACAGTGGTGACCCAGACGTGCCTCACCAAGCACAGTGGTGACCCGCACGTGCCTCACCAAGCACAGTGGTGACCCAGACGTGCCTCACCAAGCACAGTGGTGACCCAGACGTGCCTCACCAAGCACAGCGGTGACCCAGACGTGCCTCACCAAGCACAGCGGTGACCCAGACGTGCCTCACCAAGCACAGCGGTGACCCAGACGTGCCTCACCAAGCACAGCGGTGACCCAGACGTGCCTCACCAAGCACAGTGGTGACCCAGACGTGCCTCACCAAGCACAGCGGTGACCCAGACGTGCCTCACCAAGCACAGTGGTGACCCAGACGTGCCTCACCAAGCACAGTGGTGACCCAGACGTGCCTCACCAAGCACAGTGGTGACCCAGACGTGCCTCACCAAGCACAGTGGTGACCCTGGGCAAATGGAAGCCGCACCCAACCCTCCGCCTACAATCACCGCCCGTCGATACGTAAGGGGGCGGAGGGAGGGAGGGAGGGGGTCTATACGTAACCTGAAACTCTTTCCCGAGAGCAGCAGAGGTGAGCTTGCAAAAAAAAAAAAAGGAAGAAAAAAAATGGCGGCGCCTGTAATCACAGGCCGGAGCTGCGGTAGGGCTTGGGAGTGGTGTGAGCTTGTGGTCATGGTGGGGTGTTGAAAGAGCGGAAGAGGGTGTGCTGAAATGGTTCGGACACATGGAGACAATGAGTGACGAAAGATTGACAAAGAGGATCTATGTGTCAGAGGTGGAGGGAACAGGGAGAACGGGGAGACCAGACTGGAGGTGGGAGGATGGAGAGAAAAAGAGCAATCGGGGCCTCAACATGCAGGAGGGTGAAAGGCATGCACGGGACAGAGTGGACTGGAACGACGTGGTTTACCGGGGTCGACGTAATGTCATTGGACAGAACCAGGGCATGTGAAGCATTCGGGATATACCTTGGAAATGTCTGTAGGGCCTGGATGTACACAGGGAGCAGTGTTATTAGTACATTACACATGAGAACTACAAAATGGATGAGAGCGGATGCGGCGTTTTCTCGTCTGTTCCTGGCGCTACTTCGTTAACGCAAGAAAGGATGATGGTGCATATGATAGTGCATATGAACACGTTCCCAGCTACCACGGAATGGGTAAGGAAGGGGACCTCTCTGCCACCTGACTCAACCATGAGTGACGCGGAGACGGTGCAGCTCGCCAACAGTAGACATCAACCATCTTGTTATCCAATAATCATCCAGAAAGCTGTTGCCCCTGCGCGTCACAAGACAGTAGTGTGACAGACGGATAGGTAATCACTATGACGGATAGACACGTTGGAAGTGACTAGTGTGTGTGTGTGTGTGTGTGTGTGTGTGTGTGTGTGTGTGTGTAGGGGTGGGAATGTCTGGGTAAATTGGTTAGAACCGAATAGTGTAGGGGCGAGGGCTAAGGTCATTTGTGTATATGATAGTCTAAATGTATAAAGTATATACATTATCTCTCCCCTCTCTCTTTGGGGATAAGAGTGAGACGATGCATATGACTGTGTGTGCATTGAGAATATGTATGTATATTCTCTCTCACCTTGAGCCGAAAGAGAATGTATAAGATGGTGTATATACTGTATATACATACTCTCTCTCTCTCTCTCTCTCTCTCTCTCTCTCTCTCTCTCTCTCTCTCTCTCTCTCTCTCTCTCTCTCCTACAAGCACATTATATCCACACACACACAGGTCGCCACAGCCTACACCACCAGGTAGTGTGCCACAGGAAGAGAGTATCCACAGAAGGAGGGGTCCTAACACCAGCCAGTTTGATAAGTAAACTGATGTTCTACGGCAAAAACCACACGAGGAGCCTCATCCCCCACCCCCACCAACTTGGCAGTAACTAGCAGTCATCTGGCGCGCCATCCTAACTACCCCGTTCATCATCCCCACCCCCTTCCTCCCCTCAGAGCTCGTGCACCCCAGTAATACCGTCGTTTGTAAACACCTGGTGTGTGGCGGGGTCGCGACACACGCGGCTCGCTCGTCCCCCTCCAAGCAAGCGGGCGGGCCGGACTGAGCCTAAAAGACTCCTCCACCGGGTTCCTGCCCAGGATGACAAGCCGTAATCCCATCCCATCCCCCCACCCCACTCGGTAATCCCTAGGACCTTGAGGACTTCCTCAGCATGACGAACCCACCCCCACACTCCACACACAACCCACCCACCCACCCACCCGCAGTTTAGCGTTTGATGAGGCGGCTCGGGAGGAGTGATGGGAGGAGATGATGTAGGGGCGTTCCGTATGTACCGGTGGTGATCCTTCCCCCGGAGGCACTGAGCAGACTGACCCAGACACAGGTATTGCACCTGAGGTGCTTGGTATTGCATCTGAGGTGCTCGGCATTGTACCTGAGGTGCTCGGTACTGCACCTGAGGTGCTCGGTATTGCACCTGAGGTGCTCGGTATGGCACCTGAGGTGCTCGTTATTGCACCTGAGGTGCTCGGTACTGCACCTGAGGTGCTCGGTATGGCACCTGAGGTGCTCGGTATTGCACCTGAGGTGCTCGGTATTGCACCTGAGGTGCTCGTTATTGCACCTGAGGTGCTCGTTATTGCACCTGAGGTGCTCGGTATTGCACCTGAGGTGCTCGGTATTGCACCTGAGGTGCTCGGTATTGCACCTGAGGTGCTTGGTATGGCACCTGAGGTGCTCGGTATTGCACCTGAGGTGCTCGGTATTGCACCTGAGGTGCTCGGTAATGCACCTGAGGTGTTCGGTATTGCACCTGAGGTGCTCGGTATTGCACCTGAGGTGCTCGGTATTGCACCTGAGGTGCTCGGTATGGCACCTGAGGTGCTCGGTATTGCACCTGAGGTGCTCGGTATTGCACCTGAGGTGCTCGGTAATGCACCTGAGGTGTTCGGTAATGCACCTGAGGTGCTCGGTATTGCACCTGAGGTGCTCGGTATTGCACCTGAGGTGCTCGGCATTGCACCTGAGGTGCTCGGTATTGCACCTGAGGTGCTCGATATTGCATTTAATTGATGTATTTTATGCCTCTCTACACCCTCTGACGGGAGAAGAGGGGGGGGGGGGGGGGTATGGGCTCTGGGGCCCGCCTGTCATCCTCCTATGGCCCTGTATTGCACCCCCCCTCCCCCCGTACGCTCTAGATCAGGTGCCCCTCACACAAACTCTCAGAAATACTTTGTCTATATCTAGAAAATAAAGTTTCTAAAATAAAAATAAAGAGATAAGGAGAAATAGACAATCTCAAGGCATTCGCGAGCCGCCCATGGATCGACTCCGCGTAGTTTGAAGTCCTGGTCCACATTTAACCCAGCTGTTCATCCTCCCCTGGGGGTTGGTCGATGAAATGGGTACCTGGCTCAGGCTCAGGCACCAAGTATGAATTATGTACATGTTTATGTAGGTATATATATATATATATATATATATATATATATATATATATATATATATATATATATATATATATATATATATATATGTATACGTTGAAATGTATGGGTATGTATATGTGCGTGTATGTATATACATGTGTATATGGGTGGGTTGGGCCATTCTTTCGTCTGTTTCCTTGTGCTACCTCGCTAACGCGGGAGACAGCGACACAAGTATAATAAATTAATAAATAAATATATATTTTTTTTTTTTTTTTTTTTTTTTTATACTTTGTCGCTGTCTCCCGCGTTTGCGAGGTAGCGCAAGGAAACAGACGAAAGAAATGGCCCAACCCCCATACACACGTACATACACACGTCCACACACGCAAATATACATACCTACACAGCTTTCCATGGTTTACCCCAGACGCTTCACATGCCTTGATTCAATCCACTGACAGCACGTCAACCCCTGTATACCACATCGCTCCAATTCACTCTATTCCTTGCCCTCCTTTCACCCTCCTGCATGTTCAGGCCCCGATCACACAAAATCTTTTTCACTCCATCTTTCCACCTCCAATTTGGTCTCCCTCTTCTCCTCGTTCCCTCCACCTCCGACACATATATCCTCTTGGTCAATCTTTCCTCACTCATTCTCTCCATGTGCCCAAACCATTTCAAAACACCCTCTTCTGCTCTCTCAACCACGCTCTTTTTATTTCCACACATCTCTCTTACCCTTACGTTACTTACTCGATCAAACCACCTCACACCACACATTGTCCTCAAACATCTCATTTCCAGCACATCCATCCTCCTGCGCACAACTCTATCCATAGCCCACGCCTCGCAACCATACAACATTGTTGGAACCACTATTCCTTCAAACATACCCATTTTTGCTTTCCGAGATAATGTTCTCGACTTCCACACATTTTTCAAGGCTCCCAAAATTTTCGCCCCCTCCCCCACCCTATGATCCACTTCCGCTTCCATGGTTCCATCCGCTGACAGATCCACTCCCAGATATCTAAAACACTTCACTTCCTCCAGTTTTTCTCCATTCAAACTCACCTCCCAATTGACTTGACCCTCAACCCTACTGTACCTAATAACCTTGCTCTTATTCACATGGGAGGGTATTGATTGAGAGGGTGAAGGCATGTACAGAGCATCAGATTGGGGAAGAGCAGTGCGGTTTCAGAAGTGGTAGAGGATGTGTGGATCAGGTGTTTGCTTTGAAGAATGTATGTGAGAAATACTTAGAAAAGCAAATGGATTTGTATGTAGCATTTATGGATCTGGAGAAGGCATATGATAGAGTTGATAGAGATGCTCTGTGGAAGGTATTAAGAATATATGGTGTGGGAGGCAAGTTGTTAGAAGCAGTGAAAAGTTTTTATCGAGGATGTAAGGCATGTGTACGTGTAGGAAGAGAGGAAAGTGATTGGTTCTCAGTGAATGTAGGTTTGCGGCAGGGGTGTGTGATGTCTCCATGGTTGTTTAATTTGTTTATGGATGGGGTTGTTAGGGAGGTAAATGCAAGAGTCCTGGAAAGAGGGGCAAGTATGAAGTCTGTTGGGGATGAGAGAGCTTGGGAAGTGAGTCAGTTGTTGTTCGCTGATGATACAGTGCTGGTGGCGGATTCATGTGAGAAACTGCAGAAGCTGGTGACGGAGTTTGGTAAAGTGTGTGGAAGAAGAAAGTTAAGAGTAAATGTGAATAAGAGCAAGGTTATTAGGTACAGTAGGGTTGAGGGTCAAGTCAATTGGGAGGTGAGTTTGAATGGTGAAAAACTGGAGGAAGTGAAGTGTTTTAGATATCTGGGAGTGGATCTGTCAGCGGATGGAACCATGGAAGCGGAAGTGGATCATAGGGTGGGGGAGGGGGCGAAAATTTTGGGAGCCTTGAAAAATGTGTGGAAGTCGAGAACATTATCCCGGAAAGCAAAAATGGGTATGTTTGAAGGAATAGTAGTTCCAACAATGTTGTATGGTTGCGAGGCGTGGGCTATGGATAGAGTTGTGCGCAGGAGGATGGATGTGCTGGAAATGAGATGTTTGAGGACAATGTGTGGTGTGAGGTGGTTTGATCGAGTAAGTAACGTAAGGGTAAGAGAGATGTGTGGAAATAAAAAGAGCGTGGTTGAGAGAGCAGAAGAGGGTGTTTTGAAATGGTTTGGGCACATGGAGAGAATGAGTGAGGAAAGATTGACCAAGAGGATATATGTGTCGGAGGTGGAGGGAACGAGGAGAAGAGGGAGACCAAATTGGAGGTGGAAAGATGGAGTGAAAAGGATTTTATGTGATCGGGGCCTGAACATGCAGGAGGGTGAAAGGAGGGCAAGGAATAGAGTGAATTGGAGCGATGTGGTATACAGGGGTTGACGTGCTGTCAGTGGATTGAATCAGGGCATGTGAAGCGTCCGGGGTAAACCATGGAAAGCTGTGTAGGTATGTATATTTGCGTGTGTGGACGTGTGTATGTACATGTGTATGGGGGGGGTTGGGCCATTTCTTTCGTCTGTTTCCTTGCGCTACCTCGCAAACGCGGGAGACAGCGACAAAGTATAAAAAAAAAAAAAAAAAAAAAAAAAAAAATATATATATATAAATCATAGCGTTACTGAAGGGCATGAGCCACGGAAACGATCACAACACTGGATCTGTGAGACTATGGCCTCTCCCTGGGTCGAGGAGGAGAATAACACTAACCATACATCACCCGTACGCCCGTAAGACGCTTCAGGGAGAAGAGGGCTGGAGCTCCAAGCTTATAAACTCCCCCCCCCTTCCTCTTGTATCATCGCTTTATGCGGGAGAGAACACAAGGATGAAGAAGAAGAGAGGATTTTACCACAAAGTCCATCCATCTGTTTCACGGGGAGAAGGCGGGATGCTAAACTAAACACAAAAATATTACCATAGCCGTCCTGCTCAGCTCACGGGGGTACTTCACAGAAAATGGGACTTGCAGCGGTCAGCCGGCCACCGGGGCTGAGGCGCCGAACTAAAAGTAAAGTAGTGTCAAATCAATAGCGTTTCTTCTCCTGTGTACACAAAGGGAAATTCCAGCCATACCCTTCGCGCTCGTCTGCATTTCATAACCCAGGAACATTACAAGCCTCGGCCATTACAGTCAGTGGTCCAAGGGGCGGTCATACGGTGAGAGAGACAACAGTATGACAACGGCCGCTTTGGAGTCAAGAGTACAGATCGGAGGCAGATAGAGAAAGCGAGCCATCTACTCCGTGTGCTCATCCCTCAATATTTCTACTCTTTCATAATCTGCCACACTTTCATCTAATAGTGTGTGTGTGTGTGTGTGTGTGTGTGTGTTGGGTAGGCTGCAACAGAGAAAAACCCGACTTTCCTTAGCTTATCCCAAGACCCTGATATTTTGGGTGGCTGAAAATTATACGACCCGACTTTCATTACGTCACCACTGCTTGTATGCTTCCATGACTGTGGTGAAATTAGCAGAATTTCGGAGACACGTAAAGCTAGTACGAATTTATTCAGGAATGTATTCCCTATACAGTACATACGGTTCCATTAAATCAACACCAAAAATGATAGAGGGTGTATATTTTGACGCTATCGCCAGGGCCCTCCCCAAATCCTACACACACACACACCACTACTGCGGCCCCATGAACTAGTCAACACACGGACTGACCTCACGTCTGCCTCGAACCTTCCCCATTCACATAGTATCCAGCAGACCAAATAGGCTGGCTAATAACTACAAGAGAGAATACGGGGGAGAAAGCTTACATATACAAAGGAAAAAAAAATTGAATCTGAAAGACGTGACATGGTTCAGCATCTGTCTTATTACTGTATCAAATCAACATTTCGTACCTGCCTCTTGTAATCGAATCACTGTGTTGGGAATTTTTCAAAGGAATTTGTAGAAGGGTAATTGGGAGTGCAGCAAGGAAGAGACAGGTAAACAAGTGTTCCACTGTCAGTCTATCAAGGGTAGATTTTTATCATTTTTGATGATAAAAGAAAAAACACAGAGGAAAGATAGGTTGGAAATCTTAAACGACTTAAACCTTAAACCTTCACTATGTCGTAAATGTTTTATCTTTATAATTGTGAATCGCTTACTGTTGGGGACAACGAAGATTACTACCCACGTATCCCCAGCGTGTGTCGTAGAAGACGACAAAGGAGGACTTGAGTGGGTTGGGCTTAAAAAAAATTTGGCTAAGGGAGGAGACGCGAAAAGGTTCGGTCATCCATTCCTGACGCTACACTGCTGACGTGGGAAAGGTGAACATGCATCAAAATAGCATTGTGTATGTAACATCCATTTATGCATATATCTTCTGGAGGTAAATATATATGTATTCACGCCACTTTCTTCTCCCACAGAGGATGTGAACGAACGGCGGATCGCCTACCACCTGCAGGAGGGCGTGAACGTCACCAGCGACTCCTTCGGTTTCTCTGTTGTTGATACAGGTAATACACCAAGATGAACAGCAACGGTCCCAGGACCCCGCACCCTGGGGCACGCCGCTGGTAACCCCCCAGCCCACATTATGAAGGCTCCTCTGGCACCCGTCCTGTTAACGGGCCGCCAACGAGTAAATAACGGTCCGACGAACTAAGAAACAAAAGCGACCTGTCACTTATGGCCTTTTGTTCTCATTGGTCGTACAGAGAAACGCACTCATCGACATTTGAGACAAGCCACACAGTATGTTGTCAGTTAAACCAAAACGATGTATATAAAGAAACGTTCCGTATATTATTCATTACGGATGAAAACTACTGAGGTCATGGATCAAGTACTGTAGTTGAACATCGAATGTATAACCAAAATGATTTGCCTAATAAGACATCTGGTAGAATTTACGTGAGGGTATTCAGCGAACTTGGGACATAAGAAGCTCAGGCTGGTGGGGCCTAGGCTTGAGCAGGGCTGGCCACAAAACTCCACTAGTGCTAGACCACAATAAAGATGCAGCTGCAGAAATCAACAGCGTTATTTTTTATATCTTTTAATGGTACCTGTTCTCACTGGATATGGACACCTATGTTTACACGTAACGAATAAAAAAAAATCTGAATATTTGTGAATAGCTGCACAAGTTTTGGGTGCAACACTACGTTATTATGAATATGAGAACTTTATCAAATACTAGCGGTCAAAAATCTGGAAAGATTATCATTTAACGGACAAGAGTACCAGGAAATCTCATCTTCCTCACGAATGCTTTGAGTGTACATTAAACTTTATCAGCTTCATTTTCGAGAAGTAATGCTCACCCGTTTTCACGGCTATTTGTATCATCGGGAAAATGCTAAACTATTATGATGATTACGTAGAAATTAGTGAAGTTGTGGTCATTAAGAATCCTCGCTGGGCTCATGACATCTTACGTGAGTAGTTTTCAACAATTCGAGATCACCGCCCACCATCCTCCCCTTCATATAACTGGTTCCTACAGTAGTTGCTATAGACCCTAGGGGTCGAAAAGGGATCGAAAACGCTCTAGGGGTAAGAGGAACTTCAAAAGTTTATGAAATGAAGGAAATGCAAAGCAAGTTTCTTTTCTTCAAAAAAAAAAAGTTGAAAAATTATGAACTATTGATTATCATTAGGCAAGCCCATCCATCTCATTAACGATGTAAACTTACTAACTATAAAAACGAGGTATAAAATGTCACACCAAAACATAGTAGCAACGATGGAATTTCAAGCTGTTTCATCTACGCTTTGTGTGTTTGTGTGGTTCAAATGCTGTACTGTATCGTGCACCACTGCACCTGGATCGCACTTAGGCTGTCATTACGAACTTCCTAAACTGACATCACTGTCTTCCTAACTAATATCAGTCTTCCTAACTAGTATCACTGTCTTCCTAACTAATATCAGTCTTCCTAACTAGTATCACTGTCTTCCTAACTAGTATCACCGTCTTCCTAACTAGTATCACTGTCTTCCTAACTAGTATCACTGTCTTCCTAACTAGTATCGCTGTCTTCCTAACTAGTATCACTGTCTTCCTAACTAGTATCACTGTCTTCCTAACCAGTATCACTGTCTTCCTAACTAGTATCACTGTCTTCCTAACTAGTATCGGTCTTCCTAACTAGTATCACTCTTCCTAACTAGTATCACTGTCATCCTAACTAGTATCACTGTCTTCCTAACTAGTATCACTGTCTTCCTAACTAGTATCACTGTCTTCCTAACTAGTATCGCTGTCTACCTAACATCACTGTCTTCCTAACTAGTATCACTGTCCTTCTAACTAGTATCACTGTCTTCCTAAGTTGTATCACTGTCAAACGTGACACTAGTTTCTCGAAAGCAGTGGTGAACACAGATTCGCGGACGCAGACTGAGGGAAGAAACGGAAAGTGCGAGACGTTGTAGTCTTATCTGCCAGCTGAAAATATCGTGTCGTAGCGCCTCCACTGGTCTTGAAGACAAATGTAGGGCAGTGTTTAAACATCTTTATCTGGTCCTGTGCAATACTACACAGGCACTGACATCTATTCTAGGTGAGTGACGTCAGCAGTAGTCCAAAATTAATCAATAGGATAACAGCTGTGATTTTATTCTAGATAAATCTACTTAATTGATTTCAGTTAATAATTTGGATCGTCATCACGTTGTATGCTCACTACATGGTCTTGCGTGACTGAATCAAACTTAAAAACGAAAAAAAAAACAATAAACTTTCCATTATGTGGCATACACAGCCTATTGAAGGGCCATATCATGTCCTAATTGATACAAAATAACAAGAAGCTTTCCGAATGCGATTTGCCGTTATTTAAGTCAACCGTTCATCCACTTCAGCCTTAGTCTTTTCTCTTATTCGATCCACTGTTTCATTCCACACGTTTTCCACTCTCCTAAATCATCAAGTGGAAGTGGACTAGCCATCCTATCCATAACGAATGAAACAATTTACAGCAAAAGCAAGTTTTGAATTCTCTTGGCCTGACCACCACACCGAACTCAACTTACCCATACTCTATCCCACTCAACGTCTCTACGATAAATTCAAGTAAAATTACTGCAAGTTTGATTAGATTAGGCTTCATTTAGGAGAGAATATGGTAAGAATGATAACTTCTTTCCCCCTGACACCTCGAAGCTGTATAACTACCAATCATGTCTTTCCCAGTAACTAAGATGTGGCATTAAAAAAAAATCACTTCCTCCAACATTCGTACATAATCATCCTTGTCTATTGTTATTCCCTTTCATTAACCTCTTTATATTTCAATTAAATCCCGGCCTTGATGTAGACTGAAGCTTCCATCATACAATAAAAATAGGTCTGATTAAGTAATGTTACGTAGACTGGCTAGGCTTGGTTAAGACTAGAATTGGCAAGTAATGTTAAGTAGACTGGCTAGGCTTGGTTAAGACTAGAATTGGCAAGTAATGTTAAGTAGACTGGCTAGGCTTGGTTAAGACTAGAATTGGTTGATTAAGTGTAGTTAAGTAACGTTAGGTTATATTATGGTGCATTAGTCTGGCTAGGATATGGTTGTCCAACCTACTTACATAATAATAATGATAACGATAATGATAATAATAATGATAATACATACATACATTTCATAATGATAGTAATACATATATTTCATAATAATAATAATATTAATAATAATAATGATACTAATAATGATAACACATACATTACATAATGATAATAATACATACATACATTTCATAATAATAACAATAAGACATACATACATACATACATTTCATAATGGCAAAAATGTCATCATTACTCAGAACACTACATCTATTGACCACTTCACTACAGCCTAGGAATTCCGTAGATAAAGCTGATATTTAGATCATCTTAATGGTTGATGATAAATACTGGATCAGCCTGGCTTACCTGGTCGTAATCTTATATTTTAATAACAATACACACTGGGTAAACTCACCTGTCACAACCAGAGATAAATGAAGCCCCTGCATGATTTCCTTGGAAACTTCGATAACTGAGTGTGGCTATAACCTCTTCTCCATGACAATGAACCTGAAATAAATGTTTAATTGATAACTACACATACGCCATAAATTGCTACACAAATACCATACATTCTTACACATATACCATATATGGCCCTGAAATATATTTTTCATATCCTTTTTCTATTTACTCTTCGTCTAGATATGTTTGGCATCATGAAACTTCAACAAAGATGATGATCTTTTCCTAGAATCACTTACCTTAGATTTTTCGTTTTGAATCTTGGAATAACTGTTTTGGCGCCATTACCATCCATAGGGCAGCTGTGTCCCTTCTGCTGCTGAAATCATGACATTTTCTGGTTACTTAACAAGCCACATGCTGAATAACAAGATCTTTTGATTCTGTAGCGAAAGAGATTATATAGATGATACATACATTGATGTAAGGTGCAAGATACCAGAAAATACAGTAGGGCTGACGGCTACCTATCACTCACAAGGTATTTCATGGAACAGTACAGTTACTACCACTTGTATCATGGTATCAACATGACATTATCTACTTGCTGAACAGAATGTCATGTATTTTCACGAAATGTACTCATTACATACCTTGATATTACGGAAACTTCTCTCTACGATTCATCTCAACCACATTTCAAACTTTCGGCTGGCGGCATGTTTATGACGTCATAGAGGTCGTTCTGTAATGGGGATGCATCTTGGAAAATAGGTAAGCTATATATATATATATATATATATATATATATATATATATATTTACCTATGCAAAGGAGCTATATTCCAGTCAACAGAAATAGTTTCAATAGGTTTCAATATATTTTTATGACAGAAAATTAGTCTACCCTGAACAGTCCTTTTAAGTGATGCATTATCTCAGTAACAGATAACTTTAGAGACCTCCATTAAAATAAAGTAAATGAATAACAGTTTAGTTTCCCAGCAAAAGATATTTTTTCCTACAAAGTGTGTAGCGCTCCATTGTGAAGAGGCGAGTTGTTTTTAAGCACAGTAATAGCCTTGGTTTATACTTACTTTTGCTTGAAAATTTATTAAATATTTTGCAAGATCATTCCCTCTTACCAGCTAAAGATGGTTGAAAAAATAACCAACTGCGAATGTGGCGGCCAGTACCTGGCGTGTGTGTGTGTGTGCTGGTTGTTTCCCGCGTTTCGGCAACCGATAACATTTCGTGTGATATTTCTCCATGGTGAACGAATGAGGCTTTAAAGGAACGCCATACAACACGGACTCAATCTTCCTCGTATCTGGAGGTTGTAGTATGGTAGAAAGACCATCATCAAAGGCATAAGTAAGTGCAACATGGAGGCTTCTCCCGCGCGTCGACTTCAGCAGATCGCCAACCTCAGTCAAGCCACGTCTACCGCCAACTTACTAGCGTTTTGTCCCTCCAACTTACTAGCGGTATGTCTGTTATCAAATAATTCCATTATAACCTATAAGTTCTCCCTAAGTCCAGTACACAAAGCCATTCCCAACGACGATATCCAACAGGTGATTGTGTTGTCTGGAGAAACATGTCTGTATTTGGGTAAGCATTAATGTACAAGTATTATGACAATCTGGACGCACTTTAAAGGCAAGTAGCAGATCTGATGTCCACAGGAAAGGTAAAGGTTATCTTTATTCCAGATTTTAATTTCTTTGATCACCGATGATCACACGATGTAAATTCTCAATTTTGTACATTATGTTTGTCTCTTCTCTTTCCCGTTCACCATAATGCTTCTTCCTGTACTCTTGATATCCATAAGCTTCCCTGTGTACTATATATTCCCATGTTTACTAAGACTTTCATGCAGTCTTTTCAAGCGCATTCTTTCATGTTATTCTGCCCCGACCTACTGACCATTTTTCAGTCTCGAGTGCTTTATGTATCTTTTTATCTCTCCACACTTTCATAGAAGTACTAGTGGGGCTGAAATCCTTACTCTGTGCTGGAAGTATGTATTAATATCTTTATTTTTGCCTCATTGTACAATTAATGCCCCCATTAATTGTCCCCACTGACTTTGGAGTATGGCCAGTAATGGAGCAGGTGCGTCTGATGTGAGTTCCATATTCCAGCGAAGGTTCTGAGGACTTGAATTATGAAATTAAGATTCCTTGAACCTATTGAGTTGTAGCTCTTCTTGGGACAGAGGTTCTAGACGTAGTGGAGGAGGGCGAACTAGATTCACTTAAAAATAATTCAAGACTTCAAATGGTTCAAGGGTTATCCTTGAGACAGACCCATTACAGTAATCCAATGGCCTCATTTCGGTGTCCATCTACTGCACTTTGCATTAATCAAGTCAGATTTCATTGGTATGTCTGACCAAAGCTGGAGTCTTTCAATTTCTTTTTGGAAGTTATGGCAATTATCTTGGGTAAACGTTCATTTATGAATAGTGTCCCTGTGGAAAATGATTTCCTTCAGGAATAGGAGCAATTCTGAGGTATGCCCAGAGGGATATTTTAGTCATGTTACAGCTACTGTATCTCCTGCACCGCCTACAAATCATACATTTCCCAGTATTCTTTCATCTGTATCTTTTCCAGTCCTTGTGATTTTTGCAACTTCCATATATCACACAACTCCTACAGCCCAGATATAACAACTTCAGTAAGCCATGTAACTCTTACAGTGTTCACAATTGTCTCCCTATACCACAAAGAGACTCATCCAACCACTAATCTTTACCCTCACTGCCACCGGCAGGAGAGAACCAGCTCGAGCCACAAGTGTTCAAACTGGCATGGTCTTGGGTCAGCCTGGAGAAGGAGGTCTATGAGGTCAACGAGACTAGTGAGATGCTCATTGTCACCCTCAGGAGACGAGGTTATCTTGGAGAAACTTCGTTTGTTAGTACGTTCCCCCAAGGGTTTGTGTTTGCGTGTGATTGCTATTTTTGTGTTACGCAGAGAGAGTTTTACACTCCGTGTTTCCCTGTCTCTTAACCTTTTGTATGTGCACACACACACACATACACACACACACACACACACACCCTAGCTTATGCCAGGACCAGGTGTGCTTGTGTTGTCTTGATATTTGGAATTTATTTATTTAATTTACAGTTTTCTCAAAGAGAGACTTTGGCAACAGGTTATGTACCAGTTCCCTCACATGCACACATATCCCTGCAGCTTATTTTCTGCTAGACGATATTCTTGTCCCATTCTCATTGTTTTGCACTTTGGTTAAATTTCATTAACCACGTATCACTCTAACTCTGGAACTTTAAAATTGATGCAATCCACATCTCATGACATTTTGGTGTAAGTACGGTTAGGAAGAACATGGTCCAAAAACTTATGGGATACTCCTGGTGACCCCAACCCATTTCAGGAAGGCTCCTCTGTCATTTGTCCATTGTTTCCTTCCATTAATTTGATAACCATGAAAGGATCTTTCCCTTTGTCTTGTCTGATGACCCAGCTTCTTCACTGAGTTCCTGTGTGGTGTAGTGTCAAATACCTTTTGGTAACCCAAATGGAGTCTAAAATGGAGCTCATTTTCACACCTTAGAGGACTGTAACACAAAGCCTCCTTTCACCTGAATATCCTTCTTGTTTAGGTAGTTTTATTTTTGCACGTGGTCATCAGGCTGCTTTCTAATTATCTTTTTCGACATTTTACAGCCAACACATAGAAAAACTGGTCTGTTGTTCAACACAACTCTCTAGTCTCCTTTCTTGAATATTTTCCCACTCCCATTCCCATTGCAGTTTACCTTCCTTTGGCAACATATTAAACTACATTTCAAGCAGCATGTCTGCTCGTTTGTTAAGCACATATGGAGAAACTTTACTAGGGCCATGACCCTTATATAAGACAAAGGTCTTTGTTTTTCCTAGAAGTTTCTTTGTTTTCCATAGCCTCCTCTCCACTCCATTCCATCAGTGTAAGGGCTGTATTGTCTTCTGTGAAAACAGTTTTGAACTTGACTCATCTCCTGACACATATTTACTTAAATCCTCTACAACTTGTCCTTTTGAATCTGACAATCTGATTAGTTATTCTTTAATTGGTAATTTACTACTGATGATTTGCCTTCAACCTTTTTGAGATTATCATGATTATATGTATTAATTTCCAAATTTCTTCTTCCATTTAATGACACATCATGACCTTTGATTTGATTCATCAGTTTTAATCTCTTCATCCATTTGCTGTAAGTTTTTCACCTTTTTCTCAATTATTGATGATGATTTCCCTACCCATATATTTTCAACTCATTCATCCTTTGATTCTTTGATCTTTCCTCCTTGTGATAGACTGTTAAGATCCCTTTGATTCATTTTCCTTCTATCAGATCAAGTTTCACCTTGGTGGTTTCAATGATTTACTTCACTTTTAGCTTTAGATTTCTAACCTCTCTTGGTTCTGGGAGTACAGTAAATATGTTCATTAATTTTAGTTTCAGTATAAAAGGTTGGAAATCTTCATGGAAAAATTTTACTGTAACCCTGTTCACTTCCTTAATCTTCTAAGTGTTCACAGTCAAGCTCATATACCAGAAGTTATGAATTTAAACGGACAATAATTTGTGTATTATGTGTTTGTGCTAGTTCACATTTTTTGTATGATGATGATATCCATTTTTGTAGCCATAGTATCTGTTCATGGGCTTTAGCGATTAGTCACTTGTATATCAAGCAAATTTTACATTTAACCTAAAATTTGTTACATCCATCTTTAATTGCAGCCATGGATCTGCAAAACAAGACCGCCCACACTGACCTGGACCTGCATTACTCATATGCTCGCCAGGTTCAGTTTAACCCAGGCCAGAAGTCAGCTCAGTGGCGCCTGAGACTGGTAGATGATGTGTTGTATGAGGGGAGAGAAACTCTGAGCCTCACCCTGCGACATCCGGTGATGACAGCACTGGAGACCCCGCTGCATGCTGTTATCACTATCCATGATGAAGAAGATGGTGAGGCATAGTTAAGAGGCTGCAGATCATTGGGAATCACAGTTTCAAGGAAGTGTGCATTAGTTTTATGTCCAGACTGTAGATAAGATGCAGAGGCTAACCTTCGATTTGTTTTATTAGTTTAACTTTTTAAGGTGAATAGGAAGCTTGGATAAATTTCCTAAGGTGGCTTGCCTGTGTGAATATAGAGTCTGGGGAGTTAAGAAGAACTGACAGGTAACCTTACCTGGCTTTCAGTATCTTCTACTGATACTTGGTGTTGACAGCATTAGTATTAGTACTGTTTATATCCTACTTCAGTGGAGCATTCCATGGAATTATTACTGATGTCAAGGGTGTCTCTTGGGTGTAATAGCACAAATTGTCAGACGCTTCATCTTAGGTAGCTCCATACACCGGTCATAAAACCATGCAAACACCTGTATGTAAGTAAGGCTGTTGCATGTTTCAAAGATTCAGAGATCATAAATGTGTGTGTTGACATGTTAGCTTTACATCCCACCACTCACCAGATAAGAACTACTGTACTTTATTTTTATATTGCAGTGAGTCGAGTAGAATTTGCTGAAGTGGAGTATAAGGTTGAGGAAGATATAGGAGAACTGCCGATAACCCTCGTCCGTCATGGTGATGTGTCTCAGGAGCTGGCTGTGAAATGTGCCACCCACTCTGGTTAGTCTAGTCTTCCATCACACCTCAGTGCTAAAACTTTGCTTTACACATAGTCAATTTTTATTTTGTTTTTGTCAGCTCTTAAATTTATAGCACTGATAGAAGGTCTAGACATAATGATTATATTGCATATTGAGAGGGTGTGACTCTTCCTGTACTCTGCCATCATAGAAATAGCAAAACCTTTCCAAACTAAATTCTCTATGATAGATATTAGAGTTGTTATTATATCTTGAATGATTTTATGACCCTTTGGTATCATGACCTGGCCTTTGACCTTGCCTATAGAGTTCATGTTAAGGGTAGTACCTTCATACCCAAGGGTCATACCATCATTCTCAAAGATTGTAAAATCATACTCAAGGGTCATACTCTCCAGCTGAAATGTCATGATATTATGCTCTCACCCTTATGTATGTTCAGGCCTCAATCACTCAAAATCTTTTTCACTCCATCCTTCCACCTCCAGCTTGGTCTCCCGCTTCTCCTTGTTCCCTCCGCCTCTGCCACATATAATCTTGTTGCCAATCTTTCCTCGCTCATTCTCTCCATATGTCCAAACCATTTCAACACTCTCTTCTGCTCTCTCAATCACATTCTTTTTATTTCCACACATCTCTTACCCTTTCATTACTTACTCGATCAAACCACCTCACACCACATATTGTCCTCAAACATTTTATATGTAGTAACAGGTGTGTAACACTGCAAGAAAATAACCTGAAACACCAAACACAGTGGGAGTACTAACCCATATAGATTTTTGTTTCTTATGGATTATATTCTGTCTACACATCAGACAAGCTAGTAGAAGTTGGTCATCTAGTATTATGGAATTTTATGATAAACATATATGGGTCATAGTAAGGATATGAAATTTGTGGTTCATCTGATGCATCTGCATGGATATGTATTGGTTTTTGAATAGTTCTTGCCAGTAAAAAAAAATCAGATTTAATGATATTGTCAAATCATTACAAAGTTAGGACTCCTGAAAAGATTTTCAATGTCATGACATAATTACAACTAATGTTTTTACTGTTTAATTTATGATCCCAGAAAATAAGATTTATGGTCCCTCTTTGGGTACATATACATGATTGGCATGTTTAATATGTTTTAACTTTTGGCAGTTATGTAATGAAGTGTATTGCTGTATTTTAAGTTGCAGGGAAAGTCAGTTAAGCATTTTTTAATGTTTTCCAAATTTTCTATAAAGGTTTACTGCATATGATACATTATCTCTGCATCATATCCATTACCTTATGATTCATACCATTCATTACTTAATTGGTTGTATTGTCTTCTTCCTTATTTTCTTGAATTTTCAACATGTTTATAACATTTTAGTGATTACATTATGAACCCATATGGTTAAGTACTCTGTTTTCATTTTTTGCCAAGTAAGCAGGTGATTATACAAGAGGTAACTTTCAGGCAGTGCCACAGGGACGGTGCCAGCTACTGTACTGTCTTACTCTGATTACATCTCCCATCCAAATGACCCAAAATCCATGGTCAGGTGAGTTTTGAAATTATTTTAGTTGAAAGTAATGGTGTATGAAGAAACTGCTTTCTTTGAAATAGATATTCTTAAGTCATCCAATTCATGAAGGATCATTAGAGTGTAACTCTATTCTGTATTTGCTGTACACAGTCTGTTGCTGTTATTTCTTAAGCAATGTAGAGATGTACCATCAGAAACTTGTTTCAGTCTGTATAGAAATTGAAACCTAGGGGTAATGAATTGCAAAGTCAGTTTTGCTTGGAATTCATGCAGCTGATTTTATATTTTCTTTAGGGCCTGTGAAAGGTCATTTGATAGTGACAGTGTGTAATGCAGTAAGTAATATTGTTTCATGTCTTGCTATGCAGTTTTTGTAACACCTCTCTTAAGTGTAGAATTTTATGATACAGAAACAAAAACAAAGACAATTTTAATCAGCTACTGATATCATTTCTTGAAGAAAAGCTTGAAAGTGAAGGTAGTAGGTGGAAGAAACCACTTCACATGTTGCTGATTAGGTACAGACAGTGAAGCAAATCTCATTACTGATAGCATTATTATTCCTGTGATCAGATTTGGAAAGGGAGAGCGAGAGTCTGTGTGTCGTGTAATAATCATTGATGACTCCTTACATGAAGATGAGGAGTCATTTATTGTGGTACTAAGTCATCCCCTGGGTGGAGCCCTTGGGCACAAGAGCAACATCACCATCACCATCCTTCCAGACCTTAATGATGGTGAGAAATCATGTTGTGATGTGCTGTGCTATTCTGTGCTGTTCTTTCACGTAGTAGACAGGTTTACAGACATATGAAAGGAAGAGTTATTGCTTAATGCTTTATATTCATTACAAAGTAAAACTTACTGACTCTGTGAGTAGACTTATGTATACTGAAATGAATATCAGATATGATTTTAATGTGTGAAGGAGTAATGACTTCATATTTATGATATGATTGAATAACATGGCTATATTAATAGAGAATTGTAAATATTAGTTAGATCTTAACTAGATATGATGGAACACATATTACAGCTAACTCTGGTTTTCATAACTTGTGGCATATTGCATTAAGGATCCTCTTAAGAAGTCTGCTTTGTATCTCATAAAAACAAATCTGCAGTATCTTTCCAGAATTACTCTGGTAAATCACTTCATCCAACATGTGTTTTCTCTTTAACAGTTCCAGTAATATTCTTTGGGGAATCAGTGTATCATGTGGATGAGTCCATAGGATCAGTGGAGATCACTGTGTGGCGATCTGGCACTGACCTGTCTCGTATGGCTACTGCCCAGCTAGCTTCCAAGGCTCTAAGCCCTCAACAGGCACAAGGTAAGCTGCTTTAGTTGTGTTGTTGTAGCACAAGGTGCTTATAGGCAGTCATGCTTAGTTTTAGTACTTTTATTCAAAGCATAAGGAACTGGTAGGTTTGATATTACTTTAGTAGAGTTTTCATATTCTTGTGAGTATTTAGCAGAATATTTAGTTTTACCTTTCTAATATTATGCTTGTTATTCCCAGCTGGATACGACTATGTGGCTCTGGGTCGCCAGGTTGACTTCCTTGCAGGGGTGACAGTCCAGAGAGTGCAACTGACTATCTTGGATGACCTTGGACTGCCTGCATTAGAGGGTACTGAGATCCTAAAGCTGGTGTTGCAAGTGCCCTTCAATGCCTCCCTTGGAGACCCAGCTGTTGCCACCATCATCATCAATGATTCTCTTTCTGACTGTTAGTACTAAAAGATGGACAAAAGTTAGAGGTAGTTCCCCATAAGGGATGAATGGATATGTAACTTTTTTCTTCTTTGACAGTTTAGGTTAGACTCAAAACTGGTTTAACTCAACACCTTTCTGGGAAAGTCCCATTTGCTCATGATGATTTGTAATGAATTGTTGAAAATTGTAGAGATGTCGTTATGAGACAGATGTGATACTGAGCACCATCTTCTCAGATGATTATATACAGGTGGTTTCCTTGCAGTACCAAGGTTTGAGTTCCATGAGGCTGAGTACTCTGGCTATGAGGGTGATGGAGATGTGACAGCCTGGGTAAAACGCAGTGGAGACCTTGCGCATGCTGCCTCCGTCAGGTAGTTCTTTTAGGTAGTTGAATGTGAGCATTCTTGTCCTATGTATTTCTTTATATTTTCTCCACATCATTCTGCAATATATTGTATGTTCTACACTTACTGACATTATCTATCATGGTTTTTGGTACAGATTTCACCTCATTACCTTTATCATACAGTGCATGCATTCAACTGATCATTTGTCAATTTGCTTTTCTTTCCAACTCGCTGAAATTTAGTGGATATCTAAAACTTCATCATTTCACATTCACCTAAGATTACTCTATTGGTAATTTTCTTTCTCCCAGACCTCATAACAGCACTCTTATTAGTAACTTTCATTGTCACCCTCTGTTGTAGACTAACACAGTCATGCATACCATTTTTGTCTTCAGCTTTAATGCTTGATTTTTTTAACAGTTTCTTCAAGATATTATTATAAAGCCCAATGGAAAATTTAAAACATGTAAACATTTTGGTTTGATTGTTACCAATCCATAATGGCATGTTCTTTCATGCTAGTATTGTGAGGACTGAATATTCAAAATTTCTGCTTACAACAGTGTCATGTCATAGCCATGTTCGTAATCCATACTCTCTCCTTACTCATGTCTGTTATTTAATTCATTCTTACATTTTTTCAACTGAGCTGTTGGATTACCTATACCTGCTTTCTTTCACTTTATTCAATCATTGTCATTCTTCCAATGTTCATTTATTCCATGTCTTCATACCCTCAGCCTTTCATCAACACTAACCAATGACTCCCTTTATATTAGAGTAATCATAGGTATTCCTCCCAGCAGTTAAAGGAATTTCCATTCGTAACATTTACATTGTGATTCCCTCTTCTGTATGTGCAACTTTTGGGCTGAATTTGTTAATAGAACTCAAAGCCTAACTTCCTCTTAAGTCCACCACAGTATTATCCCAGTTTCATACCATAGCTGCTGGTAGACTCTAGAATGACATGTGAAAACTTTGATCAGTTTACCTCTAACCTCAGGATACTTGCTCAACCCTATCTCACCCCACCCACAACCACCCATCCCACCTGACCACCACCCACCCACCCCACCAATACCACCATTTGTTGCATGAGTTTTTGTGTTTTAGATACCAGTATCCTCCAAATACATTTCTTGAAAACTTGTTTTGTACAGATACTGTACTACACAATTAATCAAACGTTCACGTTTTTTTAGTAACTCCATTTATTCATTTTACTCGTCTTTTTATTTACAAAATCGAATGCCTGCTTTCTGTATAGATAGACAAACTGTTTTATGTAGTGGTAGATTATTATCCTATACCTTTTGCAGATGCTATACTCGGCAAGATACAGCTGTCGTCACAGAGGATTTTGATGAGAGACCAAACACAAATTCTTCCTTCATCTACTTCCAGCCAGGTACATTCTAATGGACATTGACATGTCTGACATGAAAATGATTTTCGTATTTTAGCCAGGTTCTTTATACGTATGCTCATGCATATATCGTAAATCTTAACAGTACCTCACTTTGTGAAACTGTTTTGGAGTTTTATAAAAACTATGAAAGTATTCACCCTATTGCTTTTCAAGTAATATTTGATGTAACCAGTTGTTCATCCTTCCTTACTTTCCTAATTCATATTGCATTGTTATTAGATTTTGTAAGAATATTTAACAGCCTTTGCCTCAGTTTCAGCAACGGGTCTGATTGGTAGGATTCTCCTCCATAGATACCACACCTTGCTTATCTGTTACTGCCTCTACCAAACCATTGTTTTCCTCAATAGACCTTCATGGCATTACTGATTTTGCTAGCTATCATCATATGATCAAAACTAGAGCTAAATGATGTAAACTCACATGCATCGTTACCTTTTTTTGAACTTAAACTTTTCATTTGATAGATTGCCAATATGGTACTTTTTTGTATATAATCAATAGAATTTTGATATTATCTCCACATTTCATGTTCAGAGATTGCAAATTTTTATTTGAGATTACTTCCTTCTAGATTAAAAGGATCAAGGTCTGTGCTCCTTAGGCCATATCTCAAACTTTTTTTATTGTCATACAACCTTTTAAACTTCAGAGAATTATATTTATAGTTTGATTATATGATTTATTTCAATCGTCCAGTCTCTTGCTTAGTTTCACGTTATGGTCTTTGGTTGTTCTAGTTTGCATCTCAGGTATAACTACTCAGTTTGTAATTACTTTTTTGTATAAAACAGTGAGGAGGCTCTACATTCGTAGGGCACCATTTCTTGAACTTTCGCAACTGTCATATAACTTTGTTAATTTTGATGCATGTTTACTTAAGTTTCATGTTATGGCTTCTGGTTGCTGTCTCTGCAGCTTCCGTAGATCTGTTCTTTGTAGACATCACCAAACAGGTTTGAAAACTTGAAGCTTATGGTAAAGTCCTTCCTCTCTCTTTTCTTTTCCATGATAGTCAAATTTATGGTTTCTAACTCGTCACTGTAAATCATCTTTCATTGTTATCCTCAATAATGAATTATCTTTGTTAGTTCATTTTCCCTCTTAAAGTGTCTTGAACAGACTTGGGAAGCATGTATCAATTTGGATCTTACATTTATTTTGAATAGCTTACTGAACATCTTTCTACTGATATTATATACAGATTTGATGTATGCCAGCAAGCATTGCTTTAACATGTCTCAGAGGTGGATGCACTTCAAGATTTCTTATTCTGCCCACTTGATATTACTAGTTCAGCAATATATCAGGTTAGAAACTTGGTGAATAGGAGGACTGTATTTTTTTTCTTTTTACCTGATTTTTGTAAGAGTTATGATGAAAAGTATAAATTGATTCATCTCTTTGTATATTGCAGTACCTGAATGTACTTAATTGCCACAGATGTTCTTTTTGCTATAACATATTGCTGCAGGAGAGACAGAGCGACCATGTACAGTGATTTTAGTAGATGATCACCGTCATGAGGAAGAAGAGGTACTACATCTAGTACTGGGAACACCAGTATCTACATCAGCTGGAGGGGCACTTCTTGGAGTTCGCAACACTACCACTGTTCTCATCAAAGATAAAGCTGACAGTAAGGACTTAAATTTTCACCTGCTCTGTACTCTGGCTGGTTATGCCCACTTCATTTTCATTGTGAGCCTAATTACAGAAACACTAGAAAAAGGACACCAATATAGAAGGTGAGAGAATATAATGGAGTGCAAAGGAAATAGGCTGCAACAGGCACAACTGATAGTCCTGATACACCTGCTTCCATAAGTTTGGTGGGTCGCTGTCAGCTAATAAGGACAATATAGCCAATATAGGAAAAATGCTCTTGAAGAACAATAGGCAAGTTGAACATAAAAGGTAAGAGAAAATTCACGTAACAGTTGTCCAGTGCTGAAAGTTATTTGTGACGGTGACTACATTTGATTTAATGTTATCTAGATTTACATGTATGTAGTATATTTGATTAAAACTCTTCCGCCAGACCGTCCATCATCTTTAGCAACACCTCTGTGACTATATTGAATATTAGTCTGTGGCTACATTTAATGTTATATATATTTACACATATGAATCTAGATGTACATTTCTGTTGAGTTTGATTAAGTACATTTTTAATGTAGTTTTGTGGTTTCTTAATCAAGATGTCATAATTTTCAAGTACTTTTTGTATCTGCTGATCAAATTCTAATGTCACTTAAAATCCAGCTCAAGATAGAAGTTCTGCTTTTCTTTTCTCTACTACCTTTAATTATAACTTTGTTTTTACTGTTTAGTTCTGCTTTATCGTGCTTGTAATTCTTACATTACTCATTCTTTTTTCTCATCTTCTTCAAGTATCTCTATTCCTGTCCTCTTGCCATTAATCTCATGTCACTAAACATATGATGTCTGCTTTTCTCTTCTTTCCTTTCCTTAGAATCAACAGTGCGACTGGAGGAATCTCGTGTGAGTGTAAAGGAACCACAAAGTGCAGAAGCGCAGCAGGTAGTAAGGTTAGGGGTGTTACGGACAGGGGACACCTCCACAACTGTTGCTGTCAGACTGCACACCAAGGATGGCTCAGCAACTGCAGGGAAGGATTATTTTGCAATTAGCAAGGGTGAGGCTTTTCCAGAGGTCTTGGGTTAGAGTTGCATTCTTCATTTTGCAGCATTTTTATGCTTTGGTGATTTTTATCAGTCATAGTTTTTAGAATAAGTATTTCATTATCACGTGTTAGAACTTACATCAGTTTTGTATTTTCCTACTGTAAATTGATCCTTAATTAGTTAGCGATATTCATATAAAGCAAATGCAATAAATTTGAGTAATTCATTAAATTGATTGAAATTGCAGAAGGCAGGCCTGTAATTGTGCCATATGTTTTTAGTTCATGCATAATTGTTGCTATAAAGCAGAAAAAAAATCAGTCAAACTAGTATTTAATCATGTATAGCCATCCTAATAAGATTCAGCCAGTGTATGTGGGAAATGAAAGCCTTACTCCTTTTGGGATGATACATAATACTATACTGTGGTATAGATGGTTTCACCTTGCATAACCCACTTCTCACCACTGACCTTCTCCCCACACCATTAATTCAAAAATACACACTAACATTGTGTTTTTCATGTGAGCCTATTTCTTGTATTTTTGTTGAAGCTAGATTAATCTGGGTCATTGTCATTATTCTTTAGTTTATGATAGTATCTGGAATTTCTCTTCTACTTCTGATGTTTCTGTTTCTTTAGATTCTTCTTATTAGTTATGTAGAGAAACAGAGAATAGATCTGTTTTCCCCATTTAAGATTACTGAATGTATAGATTTTACATCATTCATGTTGTTTACTTATTTTGTTCTGCAGACAGTGGGTCACTGGGATCCGCGATTAAGAAGACAGTCACCATTAAGAAACAATAGTAAATGCCTTAAATGTATTATTAGAAATGTATTTGTACCAAAGTCTTATGAGTTATTTCCCTGGATAAAACTGTGCCATGCTGTCAGCCCAGTATGATTTTGATTTCTCCCCATTGCTGACTCTCCATAGAGTGCTTGGCTCATTTATATATCTGAAATTGGCCTTCTTATAAGAAGACATGACAATTGAGTAGAGTTCCTTGTATAGAAGTTTCTGCATTTATAGTGTCTATGCTTTTGGCCAAGTTCTTTTTTCATCAAGTTATTGCCATTATTGCAACTTTATACTTGTACAGGTTGTCACTTGGCAACTTTATCCATACTTGTACAGGTTGTCATTTGGCCAGGTTTGATTACTGGGACTTTATCCTTACTTGTACAGGTTGTCTCATCTCCCTCTCATTTGATTTCAGAAGTATGCTTTATCAGTATGCAGACATACTAGTCATTTATCCTTAGAACGCAATGTGTTACCCTGTAGAAATCCTTGGCCATACCTTTGCAGGTTGCCTTTTTCCAACAGCATTCAAATTGAAAGGCATGCTCTCTCAATATGCAGAGATGCATACACACAACTACAGTTAGCTTCAGGAAAGAATCCCAGTGTTTCAGTAAGCCATGCCAATTAATGGCTAATTAGCTGTAGATTTTGGAGCACTAAACATGATAATGATTTTGTGGATGTTGAATTTTTAGCAGTAGGAAAAGTTATTTGCATATCAGTAATCCATTGCTGTTGGAAGAGAAGAGAAAAAGATGTATCAGTTAGCAAACAGGCAGTTCATTTAGTGTGCATGACACATGATTATAAATGTCAGTACACCATCAAATATGGATAATTTACCAAATCTTTCATAGTACTCAGAACTTTTCTTTATACTTCCTCTTACCTGATAAGACTAAAACATTGTTTGAATGTTTTGAATAACCTAGGTCCTGGGGCTTCCCTAAATTTTCATGGCTCACTCTTGTAGGGTTTAAGGGCAGACATTGAGCAAATTATTGTACATTTTTGGGATTATGTTTTTGTTGATTCAAAAGAGAGTGGGGGCTCTCTCGTTTCTTATACTTACTGGCTCCCCTTTAGAAAGAAATGACTTTTCATGAGCTCAAATTCGTTTCTGATGGATCACCAGAATGTTGAGGATTAATGTGGTACATTTTCTCTCTCTCACTTCATTTTCTTGTACCTTTTCCATTTCTTCTTTTTGTCTTTATCCTCGCCAATTTCATTTTTCATTCATACTTCTACTCTCCACATCCCACCTCTCCTCACTGTCACCCATTCTCAAGCTGCTTGATGTGTTACTTTGTGTTCTCTTTTGTTTTCTCTGTAATATTTTACCTTTTTATATATTTCTACTTTTATTTGTCTTCTTATTACAACACCCATCCCTTCTCTGTAATTTGCCATTCCTTTGGTTCTCTCATTCTCCTTGACCCTACTCTTCATTCTGCCGTTTACCCCAACCTCCTTCACCATTTATTTCTAATTTTTCTTTCTTTATTACTCCCTACTTTTTCCACCATTCTTTCACATGTCAACCTACCCTCTCCACCTTTCTACTTGCCCTGTGACAGAGGTTGTGTTTCTTGCCAATGATTCACGAGTGGACGTCGAAGTGACAGTTCTGGGAGATGCTGAGAAGGAACACCGTGAGTCCTTTACTGTTCATCTCAAACCTCTCAGAGGGTCCTCTTCCAAGATCAACATCATTACATCTAAAGTGATTGTGTACATTGAGGTATATCTTATTAATCTTGTTCAAAAGTTTTTCATTTATCAGTATTATATGCATTATTTCTTGCATTTAGAACAGAGTGGTACATGTAAGATCTTTCCAAAGATTTCGTTTAATGCTTATTTCTTTACATTTACCATAGAAATGTAAATAAATAAATTTTGTGATATTCAGATGCTCTAGGTCAAGACTGTTCAACATTGTATTAGCATGTGGCCAACAATAAGGATGACATCTCTTTTGCATGTTAATTTTTCTAATGCACAATAAATGTTGAATAGTAAAGGAAAGTGATATATCAAACTATCATCATAGTTGAAGTACAGATACCACATGCCAGTACTATCAGTTGCATGGCAGCAAAATATGCGTATTGTTGAAAATCTTTGGGTTGTAGCTGAACCACACCTTGGTTACTAGTTGAATATCCCTGATGTAGGTGATGAACTAGCTGGTTTTACACTGAAACGTTAGAGTGAGAAAGGCAGGTAAAGATCTAAAGGAAAAATATCTGTCTGCCGCTTTCTTCTTGCCACAAATTATTCACTTTTGATGATGTTTCCACTTACCTATAAGCAGTTTCTTATATATTCTTAGAGCACGGGATAATTATCTCAGTTTTGTTAATTGTACTGCAGGTAAAGAATGTTGCTTGCCTCAGAGTTAAACAAACTTAAATTGTTCTCTGACATGTGCTCTGATATGTAATTTAATATATGTAACTTATAGGCAAAAATGTACTTTAACTATGATGTTTGGAAAATGCATTAATATGCATTTCATGTGTTACTGCTTGACACATCCTGTTTGATATGCACAAATTAGATACTGTTTAACTATTCATATGTTAGGCGTAGTTTGGATGTCCTGTTTATTATAATACCATATTATCTGGCATAATTATTGGGGTTTTTTTATATTATTTTTTTTTTTATATTATTTTTTTTTTATATCCCTGGGGATAGGGGAGAAAGAATACTTCCCACGTATTCCCTGCGTGTCGTAGAAGGCGACTAAAAGGGGAGGGAGCGGGTGGCTGGAAATCCTCCCCTCTCTCTCTTTTTTTTTTTTTTTTTTTTTTTTTTTTTTTTTCCAAAAGAAGGAACAGAGAAGGGGGCCAGGTGAGGATATTCCCTCTAAGGCCCAGTCCTCTGTTCATAGCGCTACCTCGCTAATGCGGGAAATGGCGAATAGTACGAAAGAAAAGAAAAATTATTGGTTTTCCCGGTATTGATGCGGGAGACAGCGACAAAGTATAAAAAAAAAAAAAATCTCTTTTATTATACAGTAATGTTCTTATGTGCTTGTAGAACTATGTCCACAGGTAAGAAATGTAGTTCTAGAAGGTGAATAACCAATTCTTTACCATGGACAGGGCCCTGTGAACATCCATATATTTTCATTTTTATTTCCCATCCTCTTTCTGTAAAGAAAAAAGGACTCCTTTCAGTAACAGGATTCAGACACTTGCTGTTGTGATCATTGAATGATGCTGGTGGTTAGCTGCCTGGCACTACATCACAGCATCATGACATCATAAACTAAGATGGGTTATTGCATAGTTTTTGAGTCCCTGTGAATGTGTATGAGCCAGCCTTATCTGTTTTATTATGGTTGGAGGATTGTAATCCCCATCAATAAAATGGTGTTTGAACCCCAACCAAGCATGTGCTCTCTCAGATGGTCATATAGGGCTATACCTGCACTGAGAATTGGCTTCTCATCCTTCAAAACCTATATTTTGTACCTATTAATTGTAAAGTTGATGCATTTTCTTTTTGTGTTTTTACTTCATATCATTTTCATCCAACAGTATTCTTAACTTCAAAGATTATTCTACAATTGTTGGGTTATTTTGTAATTATTGTATTTCAAAAGTGGTTAGATCAAATTTTCAATGCAAAATATGATATAGAGCATCATCATTTACCCACTAATGGGAGTTCACTATTTATGGAGACTCTACTGTCGTGGCCACCCCCCCTGATAGAGTTCAGGTGGGAACGGGCATCAGCGATATAAGATAGATAGATAGATAGCATCACCATCAGCCCACTAATGAGAGTCCAAAGAAAAGAAGATAGCTGCTACATGGAAATGAAAAATTAACCAATACTTCTCAAAGGTTGAGTTATGTATGTGGATAACGATTTATTGCATTCTTGTGCATTATTTCATAGGATGCACCAGTGAATTCAAGCTGATAATGTCATAAATTGCAGTAACTAGAGAACATGTATACCATTTCTATGAGAAATATGCCTTGCAGGAAATGAACACAGTGGCAGACGTAACATTCCCAGCTCCACCTGCAGTAGTGTCTCTCAGAGACTATGACCTAGCCTTCTCTGCTCCAACCCCCATTCCAGGCTATCCACTAATATGTATTACGGTCAGTTTCCCCACATTCTTCATGTAGTGATTAAGTCCTGAAACTGTGTTTTATCTTCAGTGATAAGTTACTATCAATCATGAATTACTTTGTGGATTTTTTTCTAAGCTTATGGAATTTTGTGCACCATTCATATGTGAGAAATTTTGAGCAAAGTTGAACTAAGCACAAGAATGAATGTTAGATTCATTTTGAATATCAGTTTGAGTATTAAGCCAAAATAAACTTTAGTAATTACCTATTTGTAAATATCTATATTTTTGCTTAATCTCTTGTTATGATCTCTGGTTGCTCTATCTTTGCATCTTGAAGAACTATTCATTGTCAGTGTGTTTGATACCTTAAAGGTTGTGGTTAAGTCTCCTTTTATTTTGCTCTATCCCATAATGGGCAAACCTATAGTTTTCAAAATCTCCCTATACCTTGATTGTCTCATTACAGATATAATTTATCTGCCCTCCTCTGGACTTTATTCATATGTTCTTACCAATCTTATTATTGTTTATGTTTGATAGATGTTTTTGATAGCTTGGTTGAATCTGTTTATCCATGTACATAAGTGTAGTTTTGTTATATATGAGAAGTCAGTTTTCCTCCTTAACAGTTCTCCTGCTATCATGTTTTGGTGGTAGTTTGGGTGCATTGTTAATGCCATGTTCCTACTCACACATAGATTCATGTACCATGTTTCCAGATAGAGCATACTCAGATTGAGACCCTTTTTCTCTTTGACCCATCTTCATTACTCTGCATTTACTCAAGTTGAATTTCATCAGACATGTATCAGACCAACTCTAAAGCTTGTTTAATGTCCACAAAAATCCTTGTCTAGCCACATATATTTTTAAAGATGATGTCACACATTTTAGTACTGTATCATCTCTCTTTTGGCCTTGATTACCATTTGCAGTTGTCATGGCATGGAATTGACAAGGTTCCTGAAGAATTCTAGGTCCTAGTTTTGGGTCCATAGGGTCTTGATCCTTTGAATGAGGCAAGGGACTGATGAGGTGTTGCAGGAACCAATCTTGATTTTCGTATGGATCAAGCATTTCTCAATTGGATTAAGGTCAGGGGGGGAGTTCGGAGGCCACTCCAACAGTTAAATTTTTTTCTGATCACCAAGTCATCACCTTTATGGCATTGTGGCATGATGTATAAAGTGATCACACTTATAAATCTCATAAAAAGGTAGAAGATGGTCCTCTAGCACCTTTATGCTCTGCTCTCCATTTATTGTAGTGTTTTTTGGTTGGAATTACAACCCCCTACCCAGTGCACTACTAAATCAACCCCAGATCATCACTTTATCTGTAGGTTTTGCTCTCTTCAGTGTGAAATAAAAGTCATACCAGCTGGCACCCTCCTCACCTTCCCTTGCCTCAACTGCACACATTTGAAGAAACTATCATAGTAAAAATCACCTGACTCCATTGTTACCCACTCCAATCCTTGTATTTCTTTGCAAATTTGAGTCATTTGCATTTCATTCTCTTCGTACGCATGGGTTTGTCAGCTGGCTCGTGAGAGGGGATGTGAAGGTCCTTTTGCAAGCAATATTAGATGGTTCTTTAAGAGATTTTTTGGGAAGTTTTAGAGTCTTTCTTGAGTTGGCTGCTGAAGTGCAGAGTTTTTTCAATACTTCTTTGTCTTAGGAGGTTTTCTACAGAGCTAGATGTCTCCCTTAGGTGACCAGGGATAGGTTTTGTTGGTTGAATGATGTCAGGGAGGCCACAGATGCCGATAAGCAAGCGGCCAGATTGGGTGTTTTGAGCACCCAGTACACCTAGAAATTTCATATATCCACATTTTCTTGCTTCCAGGTAAGAATTTGTATTTTCTCCGTAGAAAGGTAAGAGCCAGCTATCTTGAAGCACAAGTGAAATGCATTTAATACAGTGCCCAGAAGTGAAACTTCCAAAATGAAGTGGCGGCTAGGAGGAATAAAGAGGAAACGTCCCTATCTAAAGATAGCCTGAGGCACACAAAGGTGGATTGCTGGTGTTCAAACCTTTAGAAACACTAGTTTCGGTGACTAGATGTATGATGATTTCACCCTAAGAGCATCATATGCTTGTATCTGCAATAAACCGAAGCAGTGTATCACCATTGAAAATATATGGAGCAGACAAGGTTTTTTTGCAGACACTGCAATTCCCTTCTTGGGATGCAGTAGACCTCATCATTTCTTACTTCTCTTGAGACCTTAGTGTCATACCCAAACATATCCTGTTTCATTTAGTAGCTAGAATTGATATGATACTGATTTTGATAGCAATGTTATCCTTATAAGTGTTTTTAGACAATTTTACATATAAGTTTGTTGAATGTTATGGTGCTATTGGCTCCTCAACCCCTGATCATACCGTGTTGATCTATCAGATATGTTACTGTTGATCCCATAAGTTTTATCTTTGATGTTTTCTGTCCCTTACTGTTAGTTCTTCATATCTAGATGCTGGCTTCTCTCAATTTTTAATGTTAATTCCTCTCTTTTCTTTCTACTTTTGGTTTCCCACATATCACTTTAAGTCTCTTACATTTTATGTTAAATATCTCTCATCTTACTGTCTTCCTATCTTATACCTTACTTGTTGGACCCTCATGCTTTGCTTTACTGTTAGCCCTTCTTGTGGATTACTAATGGTTATGTTGACATCCCTTTTCACACTGTGCTGCTGGCCTTTCTTATATCTTACTTTATTCTAATATTTTACTATTTTTCACTTGGGACTGTTGGCGCTGCTAAAGCTTTCACTATTAGCCTCACTTATACTTAATTATTGTTCACTTTTCCACCTAGCTCTTTCTCACACCTATCATATGGTCTTTTTCATGCCTGTTAGTCCATCTTCAATGAGACTGTTCTCTTTCATCCCATGCCCTTGGTCACCTTTGCACCTTCCCTTTCATGTCATGCATATGAAATTATTACCATCTGGCTCTCTTACACATGACTCATTCTACATCACTCCGTACTCTTGGCTCTTGTAACACTAGAATTTTGATTCGTATCACTCCATTGCATTAAGCATTATCTGACCTAATTGTTTTTCCCTTTAATGCCTTACTGTTGATCCTTTTCACATCTGACTTTTACTCATTATCTTTATGTCTCAGCTGCCTGACATTTCCTTACTCAGTATTATTGCCTTTTGCTGCTTTCACATTGTTTGCTCCTGTTTAACATTACCTATTGCCTCTTTCTCACTCAACTATTGTCTCACTCAGGCATGCAATATGAAGTATCCAGACTTCACTAAGACAGGTCCAATTTGCATAAAACAAAGGATCAATGACACGTTGTCCACTTTTCGCTGGAAAGTAGCAGCACCCTCAGGATTTGATGGTGTGACAAAGGACTTAAGGGATGTCTCTTCTGATACCTTCTTTTCCAGGTAGGTTTCCACAAATTTCATCATACTATAAAGAACATAAGAATAAACTCTTTACCAATCCCAAGATCTCTGTACTAAAAAGCCCCATCCTCAGGTCTCTACTCTAGAAAGAGTCATTTATTATTGCTAGAGCAAAATAGATATTTATTGGTCAGAAGGAGATTTCGGAGGGAAAATTTTGTCATGCAAAGTATGATTATAATAATCTTGGAGTTTACTGTGAGGTAATGAGTGTATCACAGTTGTTATCACTAGTAATAGCTAGAATGCAAAATGGAAAAGCAGTCCATCACATGAATTTTGAAAAAGTATTTGAAAACACCACTGATTCTTAGATTCAAGTGTAACAAAAAAGATTTGTTTGATATAACCTGTTGTGCTGAATGTTGTTATATCTTTATGCGTGAGCCATTTATTAGAGAATCATTTTGAAATTTACATGTCAAGTTTTCATAGAGTTCAGAATGTTTTGTACGTAGGCCACTTAAACATTCATTATCCCTCTTACCGCACCAAGACACATTTGTTGCAGGATGTAGTACATTGCACCAAGCCACATTTGTGGCTCTAAACCTTTGTGACCTCATTTGATAACCCAACATTGTATGACTTTACATATCATCTATAGAGGTCAATAGCAACCTAACAACACAGCTGGAAACAGTAAAACATCACAGTTACCCATAAATAGCCAAAGAAAGTGGAACTACATCATCATAATCAAAAGCTAGATTTATGCACTGACTATAATATGTATTATCCCATTAAAAGAAACAAATTCTTTTGCATTATTATGCATATCTTTCAAGAAAATCAGGTTGTTTTTAATTTATTCATGTAAGTAATGTTCAGCTGCATGAATTACAAGTAAATACAAAGATAGCATGTGTAAAAATTCTTGTAGTATGTAAAAATTATGTAACATTACACTACCTTTACAGTACCCATGGCATCACACTGGACAGTGTTTATTTTTCTACTGGAAGTCAAGTTCAGTGTCTTGCCAGAGCTTACTCCATAGATGAAGATGCAGGCCTGGAGTTGGCTTCAAAACCTGTGACAGTGGGTAAAGAAGGAGGTCTGTGTGCCCCAAGATATGAGGGTACCTTTGGTGCTGATCCATTTACTGCCAGGTTGCACTACACAGGTGAGTTGTGATTCTGAGAATCTTGATGAAGTGTTGTCTCTGCTGATTTTCAGCAGTTGATTTTAAGTTTGTTGAGGTCCTTGTCACTAATAAATATAATGTATGTTGTCTCATTTATAGTGTACTAGTTCCAAGGTCTTATTGTCTATAGCTCCATATTCTTTTATAGGGCCCAAAGACCCCAGCCACCCTAGTTTGGTACGAGTAGAAGTGGTGATTCCCCACAGGGATGGTATGATCCCCATTATTTCCACCCGCCCACTAACCAACTTTGAGTTGACTCTGTCCAGGGACAGCATCCGTATTGGTAACCATCGCTGCTCCAACTTACTAGATTTTCATGAGGTAAAACTGTTATGTTTTGTAATGTATTGCTGGTTGTTTTACTTTATGACTTGTGGGACCCCATTTTCGTACAATGAATTATTTAATTTGCAAATTTTTTATGGTTGCTAATGAAAGTAATGTGTTTTACTGCATGTTTTTGTTCAGCACATTTCATGGATGATGTATATTCATATACACATGTCTTCACACATCTTTTCTCACTAGGCACTCTTTAGCAATGAAAAGTCTATCATGTTTTTGTGTATGTGGATTTAATGATGAGTATACTTGTCCGTGTCTGTGTGTTAGCTATTACATAAGGGTCCTGAGTTTATAGGATTAAAGAAATATGTACATGTACATAGCCTTGTAATAGAGATTATTATCATATATAACCCCAGGACCCTTTGTATAGGGCTCCTGCAGCTTTAGAGCTGCACAACAGTCACAGGCTGGGAAATGATGGACTCCTTTGGAATGAGAAGTTCCTCAAAGAGACTCTACTCCTTTTCATCAGTTAATGAAGAGTGATTGCCTGCTATTGTTGTTAACCTGTTGATACTCCCTAACTATGTATTATCCCTGCAAGTCATGCAGGATATCCCCATTACCGTTTTGTATGCAATTGGCCACATTCTTTTCATGTGTTTACATATATTTGTGTAAGAGCATACAATCCAAAGTATTTATCTTTACACTACCAATCAAAGTAAATCATGTCTTGGACTCTGCAACTGTATTAATTCATAGCTTTTTTGTTATTAGGTGAGGACACGGCATGGATTTTTAACCAATGATACCCAAAGGATGGATATGATTGGAGAGATGGAGCCTTACCAATATTCTGCCCTCCTCCGCTCACAGCCAACCCTCAGGTTTGTCTTTTTTTCATCTCATGGATATCTACACAGTACCTGCATCGCTACCAGTGGTGGATGTACTACTGTATGTTCATAGTCAGTATGTATGCAGTCATCTAATGTCATTTTGAACACATGTCCTAATAGTCATCAGTGGTATAGCTTTGAAATATAAGTGTATGGAATGGGAATGAATGGCATGATCACCAAAGCTTGCTGTTATGGAAACTAAAATCTGCCTCTGATAAAGGCTTTCTAAGCAAGTAATGTAAATGGATGAGGGTTTAAAAGGACAAAGGTATGTATATTTTACTTACATTTTATTGCCATATGATCTTAATTTTTCATGATATATGTTAAAGCATTATGGAATAAAAATGTATGTTAAAATTTTGGATAATATCAAAGCCACATACTGTATAGTTAGATGAGTGATGGTTTGATTCAGGTTCTACCGTGCACTGGATGTTGAGTCCTGCCTGTGGCGATGGGTAGGTTACTACACGATGTCTGAATTAGTAACACAGTGTGGTGGTGACATCACCACTGATGGACAGGTCCTTGATGCTGTCTTGAGCTATGTCAGTGTTGCAGTTCCACTCTATGTTTCATACATTTTCCACTCACCTGTGGCTACTGGCGGATGGCAGCACACAGATCTCACAACACATCTCAGGTACCATGAACTGAGTTTCTGTTTTGATTCTTGAATAGAGGATACATTGGCCCAAGTCACCTGAAGAGAACCTTCAAGGAGAGAGGTGTTCTTTATGATGCTAATGGTTTGTGTTTTTAGCCACAGTCACAGTGATACTCTCATGCTGATTTGGCACATTGCTCACATCTGTATTATATCTACTTTCATATCTGTTGTTTTTTGTGTCTCCTTCATCCTTTCTGTAACTTTTGTTACTCCCCTACTTGTGCTTTTCTCCTTATGCATACATATTGTGTTACTTCACACTCATTTCCAGATGTCTTTATTCAGGCATGTTTCACCTTTTTTGCCTGTTTATCCAAATCAGCATGTAAAACCTTCATTGGATATGTTAAGAATCACTGTTGGTTCTTTAAAAGTGTTTGGAGCTATGATAGTTTTTAAAATATTCTGTGTTGTGAATAGGGGAAGAGTTGGCTTGATAAAGATTATTTCTCTAAAGTTTTTTAATACTATTAGATCTTTTCTTATTTATGTAAAATAACACAAAGAAAAAGCTGCATACTTTCTATTTGTTTATTTATTTATACTCAACCGCTGTCTCCCACATTAGCGAGGTATTGCAAGGAAACAGTCGAGGAATGGCCCAACCCAACCACATACACATGCATATACGTAAACGTTCTATTTATGTATCTTTTTGCTTTTTCCCATATTCAAAGGTGGGAGTATGATGTTCCAGCAGACTCTTCTCTTCCCATTTCACTAACAGACCATCTCCACACCTTCAGAATTTGCATATTTTCTCACAAATGAAGTAGTTTCCTCCATTGCACATTAGAATAATGTATGAAAAGAATAAGGATTTCCTTATCCATCGTGACATGACATGACTGAAAGAAGGAGGTAGGCAGAAAAACAAAGACTTAAAAGAAAAACAGGAGAATAAAGACAGCTAATTATGTAAATTTTGTGAAGGATATTGAAGAGTTATGAATATGTGGTACTCTAATAAGTCATGCTGCTTTGTGAATATGGCTGAAGAAGAGTTCTGTCATTAGAGGAAGCGATATCTTTCTGTCTCATGATGTTATCATAAGAGACTTGGGACATCAGATCTAGTTACTTGAAAAAAATCAGATACCCTCTCTGCTAGGAACATGTACGTCAGAGTTGAAGTTTAATTTTTGTTGAAAGAAATTTGCATGCTTTTAAGTGAAACAGAATATTATGCGTGAGAACTCGATGAGTAGATAGATAATTTGATGTGTTCCCTTGCCAGGCTAAGCTTTGTGTATGACACAGCCATCCTATGGCATCAAGGTATTGGTGCCCCAGTGACTACTGACTTCAATGGCTTCCTTTACCCAACTGCAATGAAGATTAAGGATGATGGCTGCCTCATTGTGAGGTTTCGCACTGAGGCCAGGTAGGATGAAAGCAGGTACACCTCAGGCCAAAGACCAAAAATGGTATTTTCTAGGATATATGATAGTATCCCACATACAGAGTTTGCAGTGGATGTTAGGGCTGCTGTGGTGAAAGAGTTAAGAAAATTATTTAAATTCAATTTTTAGATTCTTGCAACCAGGCACTGGTATCTTTAAACCCTTTATTTTATACATTTGTATAGCACCTTGTAAAACGATATGTTATGACCTGTATAGGTTGTTAAATTTCATCAATTTTCAAATGATTTTATCATTTTTTACTGTAGCTTGAGATAATATTAATTCAGGTTATCTGTGTTACATAGGTTTCGTGGCATATATCTGGAGGAGCATCAAGCCTCAGAACATCATAGCTCTGTGTCTTCAGATGACCACCCTGATCTATCATTCACCCTCAGTCTTCTTCGGTCCCAGCCAACCTATTCCCAGCCAGAACAGTACTGGCAGTTTGTCTCAGATTTTGCAGTAAGTGTAATGTATTTTCATCAAGTGTGTCATGAGTATGAATTATGGTGGTCAACTGATGACAAAGTAACACTGTATGGAGTTAATTTCAGGTCAAATTTGATTTTTTAATACATTTTGACACGTATAAGACTCGAACAGAATAATCATTGCTGCTGAAATTAGATGAGGTATTTACCTTTGCCTTCAATGCACATCATAAAGATTACTTTGTAATTTGAGATACAAATTAAAGTTTCATTTCTTTAATTCAGATCATGAAAGTCTTTCCATTTTTTCTTATTTACCTCACCAATTATAAACTTCAGGTTATGAACGTTATTGTCAATTTTTTTGCTTCAGATAAGGGCCCTATGAACATCTGAATGCGCAGTTGCTTAGTAGGGTATTCAGACATTATTTCACCCTTCAAAATAGGGTTTATCCATAGCATTTCAACCTCTCCATCAATAATACTCATGATGCCAGCATTTGAGACCCAGTAACCATAACTGTAAGTTGCTTAGGTGGGGAGTTTGTGACAAGCTGCCAGCTGACCCCATCAGTGACATGCTGAAACTTGAGCTATGAAGACCTGTAGACTGTTGCTACTGACAGTTTGCTTCATGGTTTTTTAATCTCAGAGAATTTACGTGAGATATTGTTTATTTTGTCATCCAGGTTTCTTTATCATTAAGAAGCATTCATGTTGGATCCTAGAGTTGATACTCTTTTCACAGCTGTGGCAGTTTGCTAGAGCCCATGCTGTATGGTAAGTGGCTTCTGCTTTGGCTTTCTTTACAAATCTGTTATTGTTATTATTAAAGGGAGATTAATGGCTTTCAAAAACACCTTCATTGAATTATACTATCTATGTATCTTTCTTTCTATATGTTTGATGCCCATTCCCTCCAGTAACTCCTCAAATTTGGTTAAGCTTCCTTGTGTGGATCCGGATATGCTGTCCACATTAGAACATTATCCAGAGTGAAGGTTATAGTGTCATTTTCTGTCTTAAGTGCTTTCCTTCATTCTTTCTTGTAGATCCTTTGCCTTCATGAGTATTTGCTCTCAGATGCTTATAGGACTCTCCATTTGTGAGAAGTGTAGGTTTTGAGGTAAGAATTGTAGGTTTTCTTTGTTTACAGAATTAGCCTCAGAGGTGTGAAATGTAAGTCAAGACAACCTTTCATTTGGTAGGATCCTGAAGCATTCATCAATACTCAGTTGCATATGAAGTTACATAACCATACATCAGTTAGTGGCTGAGACCTGAATTCATGCCTAAAACAAAGCAAGATGTGGACACACAGAAAAACATGGATGTGAATGCTGAGACTAGTAGAATAGTTCTTTCTCAGCATTTTAAAGGTAACTAAGAACCATATCTCTGCTCTAGGCAGAATCATTTAAGCATCTTATCATTTTCTCATTTTGTGCTCTCTCGCTCTCGCCCTCTCTCGCTCTCACCCTCTCTTGCTCTCGCCCTCGCCCTTGCCCTTTCTCGCCCTCTCCCTCTCCCTCGCCCTTTCTCTCCCTCTCCCTCTCCCTCTCCCTCTCCCTCTCCCTCTCCCTCTCCCTCTCCATCCCTCTCCCTCTCCATCCCTCTCCCTCTCCATCCCTCTCCCTCTCCATCCCTCTCCCTCTCCATCCCTCTCCCTCTCCATCCCTCTCCCTCTCCATCCCTCTCCCTCTCCATCCCTCTCCCTCTCCATCCCTCTCCCTCCCTCTCCCTCTCCCTCCCTCTCCCTCTCCCTCCCTCTCCCTCTCTCTCCCTCTCTCTCCCTCCCTCTCTCCCTCCCTCTCTCCCTCCTTCTCTCTCTCCCTCTCTCTCTCCCTCTCTCTCTCCCTCTCTCTCTCCCTCTCTCTCTCCCTCTCTCTCTCTCCCTCTCTCTCTCCCTCCCTCCCTCTCTCTCTCTCTCTCTCTCTCTCTCTCTCTCTCTCTCTCTCTCTCTCTCTCTCTCTCTCTGTGTGTGTGTGTGTGTGTGTGTGTGTGTGCAAGGCAAAGGCTTTAGTGGTTAATGAGTAATAGTGGTGGCTATTAGCTTGTAACCACCTCACCACTGCATCATAACATCATAGACATGAGTGGGTTACTGTATGGTTTCTAAGTATGTAGGAACAATCATCAGCAGCCCTCATAGGTTTCATCTTAGTCAAAGATGTAAACTGTCATGGATACATCTGGCTTAGGGGGCTAAAACAGTGGCTGTGGTAAAGAATTTTTTTCTTTCTTTTTTAACATCAAAACCTACATTTTTCATTAATTTTTTAGACTTATGATTTGCTTTTTATTTCAAAACTTTATCTTGATAGGTTATTGCTAAATGTTAATGCTTGTGTAGAGGTTATTGCTAAATGTTGATGCTTTTGTAGAGGTTGGAGACTTCGCAGAATCTTTATTATTTCCTCATTTCTCACCTTTTATTATCATACAGCCATTTGCGTTACCTTTACTTTTATCTTCCATACCAAAAGTGAGTCACATTAGTTTTTTCACCTTCCAAACTTTAGTTATACCACTTAGCTGTGGTAGCTGTCATTCTGATTTTTTCTTCTTTTTCTTCATATATTATCTTTACCTTAATTTGATAATCTGCTTCCATGGTGCACTTTCCCTCTTAGTGTACTGTTTCCTCATCTCTAGTTTATATTCTTCATTAATTTCCAAATTTTCCCTATCCATCTGGTATATACCTTTCTTCTGTTGCTTCATATGGCTACATGTTTTGTCTTTATTCACCAATTGTAATTACTTCATCATGATTATCCTTATGTATCCTTTTCTGGACTTATTCTGTATCTTTTCAGGTACAGGACTATAGTGGATCATATGTGATTCATCTCCTGCCATGTACAGTGAATGAAGATGTGGCTTACTCTTTTCCCCTCATCTGCAATCCACAGGATCTCATCATGTTTGATCTGAAGGTTAGCAGATTTCTGGTTTACATTATATTAGTTCCTGTTGCTGTTTTAGCCCCAGGATCCTTTCACTTTGATAGTCCATGAAAGATCTTTGAGAGTTTTTTGTTTTAGGCTAGAGATAGGCACTCAAGGGTTAAATGGTTTGCATTCAGTTGGGGGAAAGGTGATAGTAGTAGGAAGGATCTTGGGCAGAGTTCTGTTCAGTGTTTTATGCTTATTGTGAGAGGTGAAGACCAGGTCTCAGGCATGACATGACACTTGTTTTTTCTTGGTAGTGTAGGTTCAGAAGGGTTTATTTTAGGCAAGGGTGTGTTGAGAATGTGGTGGCACAACTCTTTAGTATATGGAGGGTTCATTCTGCTAAGAATTTAAAGAATGCAGTGTTAGATTAAACCCCCTTATCTTTGTTAAGCAAGAGAGCAGATGAGATCTGTTTTGCTCATGCATGATCTTTTAAACTGCCATGTCCACCTAGAAGGACTCTACTCATGAGAAGTTTAGTCTTTAGTCGTTCTAAACTTTGCTTCTTAAGTTCATTGGAAATAATCCTGTTTGGGTAAAATACATACACAGGTTATGATCTTAACTTTACCTTTTATAGGACAAAATTACAGAAAAAGGCACAACTGTAAACTAAATTGTTGAGATCTTTGATCAGCCTTTATTTTCCCAAGAGGCTGTGGATCGGAACAATTACAGTGAACCCTGGTGCATTTTTTCATTTATGTGTCTTGATCTACCCTCCCACTCACTAGACCAAGGGTTATAGAAGATCTCAATGCAACCCATAGTTTTGCACCGTTGAGTGGAGGCTCTTGAAAGGAAGGGAAATACCCCCATGGGAAGTGGATTTCAAAGTTTCCAGTGAGCAAGCATGATAGTGTCTCCTTCCAAAAGCCCTTCATTGATTTAAAGAAAGCATCAAACAAAATATTAGAAATTATGAACCAGATATTGAAAAGAGAAAATAGGAAGAATTAATCATTTGTATGTGTGTTTTTTAGATTATGTTTTTTTTGGCTGAATTTTACGTTCTCTTGAGCCAGTTATCTTTTCCCAAAAAGGCTTAGGGGTGACACCATTCTAAAACATTACCTTTCATTGGACAGTCAGACTCAAAATGTTTATGACTGTAGTCAGCCTGATAGCTGATTTTGAAGACGATTCCTCATATTCCTGAATGCTGAAACCTGTTTCCAGTATACTAGAAAATGGACATCTGATGATCAGGATGATCCCAGAGTTAGGCTTCTCAATATTGTCTGATTCTGTTGTGGAGAGCAGTTCAAAAATCAAAGAAATACATTTATTCATTGTACAGCCCAGGCCATGGCTGTCTGGCCTCAGAGTTGTATAGATTGACTGTACACCTTTGCAAGAAGTGAAGGAAAGGCATTTCCATAGTTTTCTGATGTAAACTTCCAGGATTTGTCATTCTCATCCTCTGTATTTTCTGAATTGTTAGAGAAATTTCATAGGTGAAGACATTTCCACTGTTGTTGACCACAAAATAACACATGTGAAACAACTTATTCTTCCTAGAAAAAAGTTTTGGGGAATGAAGATTTTTTTCCCCACAAAAACAGAAAGACTGAGCAGGAACAGTGACAGTAACCCTGGTTGAAGAAAGTACTTCACAGAGTATTGTCGTGATGGACTCGCCCTCCTTCCCCTGTGAAGACAGTAAATCAACACTCGACCCCTCATTAATAGGGTATTTCAAAGATGTGGCATATGAAAGGATAACAAAGATATTTTATACATTTTGTGACTAAACAGCATCTCTTAGAGGGGAAGTTTTCCAAAATATTCTGGTATCATTCTGTGGACCACATTACAAAAAGTTCTTGCCTTCATCTCCTTTCTTATCACCTGCATGAAGAAGGTAAAAATGAAAAAAAAAAAAGCATTGCCTCCTGTAAAAGGACATTTCTAGAAGGTCTCAGGTAGTGGGGGTTTGGCATATATTTAAAGCAACCAACTATCACCGAATCCTATTCCTTATCATTTCTTTGTTCTCATGAAACTGTTTAGACAACTTAAAGACATAAGTCTTCTCTTAATGTCTCTTATTAGTATTCTCCTCCACCCTTGTTGCCTTCATTTTTGCACTGCACTTGTCCAGAATTACTTTTCATTTTTGTTATAGGTACGCTTCCAGCAAGTGTCAGATCCAGTGCCAGAACAGTTCAGCCTAAATACTCTGTTCCACCTGATGAGGCAACGGGACCTCTGGCTTTCTGAACTCACCACAGACTTTGACACAGAGTCTGATGTCTCTTTCTATCCAGGTTAGCTCAGTATTGGTACACACTGATTATATTTTGTAGCACGTTGGTGCTCTGGTAACAGGAAAAGAGAAGTTGATAGGTGTGCAAAACTCAGGTTGTACACCAAACCTTTTGGGTCATTTTAGTCAGATTACTCAGATGATAATTTTCTCTTAAGGAGTTTTATCTCATTGAGAGAGTAGCCATTGACATTTGTTTCAGACATTTGGGTAGTTAGTTATGACCATGTTATGTGGACTGTGTTCATGATTAATGTTCTAAGTGTTTTCCTTTTGCAGGTGATAGGATATATGGGCGTATTATGATTGATCCAGTACAATCACTCGGAGAGGGTTTCCATGTGAATATTGAGAAGTGCTTCATCTGTACTGGTGTTGATGGTTATATCCCCAAGTATAATCCTGACACTGATGAATATGGGTGTGTTGCTGACTCCCAGAATCTGCTCCACAACTTTAAGATTATTGTTCGTATATTGCTATGATAACTTTTTGCATGACCAGTAATCTTGCTTGTACTTTGCTGTAGAATTGTCCATAGACTCACTTGCTAGTGTTATTATTATTTTTATCATAGCTAGAAGTAGAAGGGTACTTGCACATTACAAAGATTATTTATAGTATAATGATAACGTTAGCTCGGTATATGGTTTTGATCTTTTGCAGTACACTGATGATACAGCAGTATGTTTTACATTACAGTTAGGATTCCTAAGGATGTACTTTTAAAGTTATCATCAGTATGGAGCAAGTATTAATTTCTTAGCATTTTAAGTGCACATCTTTTGTAATCACTAAAACATAGCAAAGAATTTTTAGAAATTTAGAATTAATTGTATTGATAATAAGTTCCAGCTGTAATTATTTGCAAACTTCGAAAATGTCTGACATGATATATCCTATATGTATGCTTTTGCTTTCCTTATTATTCAGAGTCAGGCCACAATTACTGGTGTAGAACAGTAGACTTTGGGTATCCCTGCAATAACATGCGATACATTGTCCATTACTTTGTGGCTGCCATTCTATGATTTAAAGTGAATTATTTTTTTTTTATTTACAAGAAAGTGAATAGATTTCTGGTTTTATGTTATTGCTAAATGAAATCCAAATGATGGTAAATGATAGAGACATAAGAAGTGTGTTTCCTTTCAGCAGATTTTTCATCAGCTTCCTTCGCTCTTTTTTACCTAAAGTTCTATCCTGGTCTTAATGATTTCAGGACAAAGGAGCCCCAGACTCTGTGCACCTAGAGTATCATAATGTTGGATTTGATGCCCGCCTTGCAGCAGATGATCCAGACCCTGATATTATTGCACTTATTAACCAACCTGCTGCTGATGGTTTTTCACTGGACTCTTCACCACTCTTCCAGGTTATGATCATGCCTTACCAGGAGTGCATTACCATATTGTTAATGATGATGTTTGTTGATTCATGTAAGCACAGTCACAAATATACTTTTTTTTTTACTTTCATATTTGATCTCTGTCTCCCGCAATAGCGAGGCCATATCCGCTTACGTCCTAAAAAACTTTTTTCGCACTTATTCACTCTATCCTGCATTAGTGAGTTATCAAGAACATATGACTGAGCCATAGAGGAATATCCTCACTTGCCCCTTCTCTGATCCTTCTTTTTGAAAAGATAAACAGGAGGGGAGGATTTCCAGCCCCTACCCCTTTTAGTTGTCTTCCACGACACACAGGGAATACATGGGTAGTATTCTTTCACCCCCATCCCCACTGATTTCCAGAGCACTACAGTTCTTTATGATTATTGTCTTGTATGACATTCCCTCATTTTGTTACAGTGAACATTTTTCTGAAGATAGGAGCATGCATGTCACTTAGTACTTTATCCTTTGCTTTAAAGAAGCAAACAGAGATTATCACAGTAGTACACATTTCATTTTGTTTCCAATTTATGTATTTTTTTCTGAAATTGTAAATTTTACTGTGCTTATTTACAGAGAGGGAGGGGGTTTTATTTTCATTGGGCTACCATGCTACTTTCATGTAATCCTACTTATTACCCCTTCCTGACAGTGTTTACAGTGATCATTACTTACATTCCAGATGGTAGAACATATTAGAATAGTGCAGCCAAAACATACAGTACAATCTCAAATTTTAATGAAAGACGGTAGTAGCAGGGAAAATTTTGAACACCAGTGTCATTCACACATTTTTTTACATAGGTGTCATTCACTTTCAGGTATCGTATGGGCGCCAGTGGTTCATTCACTGTATCTACATTGTTCGTTCAGAGGAGAATGCTGCACGAGGTATTGGTAAAAGAGATACATCCATGCAAGTCGGTCACCAGCATTATGCCTTTGGTAGATTGCCTAACACTCTTCCAGGACAGAAGACTGCATCACCACATAATTTATATCAACGTTTAAGCTACAGTGAAAAAAGTTCACGTGCTTTCGTAGGATATGACTCTTCAAGATTTATGCAAAGCACAAAAGAACGGAAGAAACGGGCCAATGATGAAGTGCCTCCTGTTGATGTTGATAATGGAATAGGGACCAATATGCATCGGTTGTCTTTGAAACTACAGTATAGAAAGAACTTAATGTCTAGTCTTCCTAACCAGGTAGGTTAATCAGTAGTTTATAGTCAGTGAGCAATTTATGCAGTAGGAGCTTGGTTTCCTCTTAGAGATGTACTTTAGAGATCTAAATGATGCTATTCATACATTTATTCCCCCTTACACTGTCGGACCTTCTGTAGGAGCACACTTTATCATAATGTCTTTCCACTAGCTTTAGTTTATGTTTGTTAGTATTGACAATTGTCAAACCAAAATTTTTTGTCTTAGCACTTTCACTTCACTTGTCACATAACCCAAGGAAAGTGCTGTACATGCACTTTCTTATTACTCTAGATATTGGTGATGTAGCTTGGTGTGATGATTTCTAGAATCACTATGTTTGAAGAAGCATCATAATTTCAGGGACAACAATTCAGTTTTGTGACAGACCACACTCCCTTCATTGCCTCCTGAAAGATGCGTGAAAACCTCCATATATGATTCATGTTCGACTCAGATATGACTTGTTATATTGCCATCTGAAGTAATATCCCTAGGACTTAACTCTTCCTCCTGTTATTGCCTGCAGGGGAGTTAATAGACTAATTTCAGGTGTCTCTTTTCTTCTCTACATTCATCTTATTTTTCAGCTAGAATTTCCTTATGATGATTCAATTATACATCTGTTGCAACAAAGGTAAACTCATCATAGCTTCTGCTAATCCCCATCCCTTATCCTGAGTTTGAGACATCAGCTTGTAGACAAAAATTGACACATCATTGTTGGTCAGGAAGTCACATTAGGCAAACTGCAAGAAAGCTTGTAATGCAGGCCTACAAAAGAAACTGTTTTGGAAAATTCAAGGTGAATTAATGGACAAGTGTTAAATTGGATCAGGGTACTTCTCTGTAGGAGGGAACAAAGCATCCAAATACTTTTCTGTAGGAAGGGACAAAGCATCCAAATAAGAGGAGCAGTTTCTGATTGGTTGTACTTATACTGTTTGCATTTTTTAAATGAAATACCAGATGTTATACAGTGGAGATCAAAGACTTGAATACAGAAAGTCTGCAACCAGATGTTATACAGTGGAGATCAAAGACTTGAATACAGAAAGTCTGCAGGAAAATATTGATGAACTCAAAAAAGATCATTATTTTTTTTCGAATGATATCGTCATTCTTATAAGGAAGAGAAATAGGGAATCAGGGTATAGAGAGGGAGTTGTAGAGGATAAAACCGAAGGAGAGGGTCTAGTTGTGTATATTACCCTTAACCTGAAATTGTCTCTTGTGCTGGTAAGGTTACTGTGAAACCAAATGTCAAATTAGTGAGACTTAAACGTTTACATGTATGAATGAGGAAAGGGATATGCTGGACAAACTTTACAAAGAGTTTGGTTATCCCTTTAGGGAATAAACAGTGCAAGCCCAATAATACTACACCATGGGTGGTATCGATAAGTTACAGAAAGTACAGAGAAAGGCTTCAAAACTAGTAATTGAGCTAAGGAACTTGCTGTATGAAAAACGATTAAACCCCCTTAGGTTGACTGGACTAAAGGAAAGAAGGGTCAGAGAAGACCCTATCAAAGTGTTTAACTCTTTCACTGCCAATGACTCATATGCAGTTCATAGTTTTTCTGTTCACTATCACTGACATGAACATGGTCAGTAAATTCTGAATTCATCTCATCCATAGTCAAGGCACAACATATATTTGTATCAACTCAGTTATCACCCAAGCAATGTTGTCATGTTATATTTGTACATTTTAGTATCTCAGCTGGTCAGTGTTTATCAAGAGGTCTTAGCAGTGGGTGCACTATTGTCATATTCCTTCAGCATTGCAAGTTGCACTTGGTCAAATCAAAAGGGATAGAGGGAAACAGCAGTATTAGTCCAAAGATAATATTGAAGACCCTGACCAGTTAGTCATACATACCTTGTCTATGTGCATCAGCCATTGCGTGCAGCTCACTTTCAGTGGTCAACAGAAGTGATTTTAATACTTTCAGCAGACATGAGTATTTTCTTACCCTATTTAGTACTGTATTACATGCATCAATCCAAAGTTATGTATTTTATTCAATGTCAGTGTCAAAATATTGAAAACCAATTATTTTTTATTTTTTATTTTCAAAAATTATCTGCAGAGGAGGGTATAAGGGTGCAGCATATAAAAAGTTGAACTTGTAGCTTCTGAAAATCTAGATTATAGGTTCTTCCTCTTGATAACTGGAAATCAGGATGGGAAGATGATATGGCACTCATTTAGATTTATAAAACCAAGGCATAAAACCAAAAAAAGAAGATTCCGTTGGTGCCATTGTTACATTCGTGGCAATCACTGCTAGAGGAATTTGTTGGCACTCCTAGTATGAATGTCTTCAAGAATAGTCACAGTAGGTACATGACAGTGAAAGCTAGGTCTCCTTATCAGCCCTAATACCCTTATTCCACTTATTCTTCCATAAAGGTGAGCCATTTTTCCAGAAGCTGAAAAGTCCTGTGCACCTGTTATCAACCAACCATACTTTGAGCTGTAGCTGGTCTTGGTTTATTAGTTGTCAATACATATGTGACATTTCATATGAGTTCGAGACATGACCCCAGTGGGGGAATAAAAATGATTGCTTTATTTGTATCAAAGGTCTGTGAATAGCAAGCCTGCAATCATTCATTTGTATTAAAGGGTTGTGAGTGACTGGCATGCAAAACACCATTACTGAGGAAAGATGGATACATTGTTGAGGTAACACCAAACATGTGTCCTTCATACTATCATTCACTCCAAATATTATTCCCTTCAGGCAAAAACAGTTTTATAGTAAGCTTAAATTTATGCACCTTGGCATGCTTTAATGCTGAATTGATTATCACTTATTTACTCATTCTGTAATTTTTAAACTGCTGTCACAGTCTCACCTTACTTTTCAGCTTTTAACTTATGAAGTCTCTTTTGCATTAGAGAAATGTCTATGTTATTTTCATGTGATCTTTCAGTAATTCTCAAATGTTATTCTGTTAATAGCAGATTAAGAAAACAGTTTCAAAAAATAAACATTCTCTTTGCTTACAGGACTCGGAGTTCCCTCTTGTGGCATTAGGCATTGGCTTGGCATGCACTGTGGTCCTTCTCACTTCTGTTGCAGTGGTTGTGATCATCAGAAACCATCATGAAAGAGTAATTCCACCGGGTTATATGACTGTATCAGTAACTAATAACAGTGATAAAAATCACCTTAATATCAACAATCAGTATTACCACAGTTATGAAGAAAATACTGAAGTGTAAATTGAGATGTCATCCTCACTGAATACAGCCAAACTGATAAGAAAACCACAATAACATGAGTGATTGATACTGTAAATGGTATTGAAGCACAGCTAGGACTTGCATGTCAACCCCATTATACCATATCATTCCAATCAACTCTATCTCAAGCATGCCTTTCTCCCTCCTGCATGTTTAGGCTCTAATCGCTCAAGATGTTTTTTCACACCATCCTTCCTTCTCCATTTGGTCTTCCTGTTCTCTTTGTTTCCTCCACTTCTGACAAACTTTTTTCACTCATTCTCTCGATATGTCCAAACCATTTCATGACACCTTCTGCTCTCTCAACCACTTCGTTTTTATTACCATACATCTCTTCTACCCTTTCATTACATACTTGATCAAACCCCGTTTTTATTACCACACATCTCTTCTACCCTTTCGTTACATACTTGTTCAAACCCCCTCAAGCCACATATTGTCCCAAGACATTTCATTTCCAACAATTCCACCCTCCTCTGCATAGTCTGATCTATAGCCCATACCTTGCATCCATATAATATTGTTTGTGATTGTTAGGATTACTATTCCTTCAAAACATACCATTTTTGCCCTCTCAGATAAAGCTCCCGTTTTTCACACATTCAGTGCCCCCAGAATCTTCATTTTCTCACCCACCTTTTGACTCACTTCTGCTTCCATGGTTCCATTCACTACCATGTCCACTCCTAGATATTGAAAACATTTCTTTTCCTCCAATTTTTCTCAGTTCACACTCACAATCCAACTAACCATCCCTCAACCATGTTAAACCCAATAACCTTGCTTTTATTCACATTTACCCTCAATTTTGGTCTTTCGCGCATTCTTCTAGACTCATACACCAGCTTTTGTTGTTTTTCACTCGAATCAGCCACCAGTTCTGTATCATCACTGAACAATAGCTGGCTCACTTCACAGTCCCTCTCATCCCTCACAAACTGTATACTCGGCCCCTTTCCAAGACTCGCTTTTACCTCCCTCACCATCCCATCCATAACCAAATTAAACAACCATGATGACATCACATACCCCTGCCACAGACCAGTCTTCACTTGGAACCATCCACTCTTCTTACTCATTCACATGCCTTACACACTTGATAAAAACTTCTCACAGAGAGAGGTGTGGTAATGAAAAGAGTTTGGTTAAGAAAGCTGAAGAGGGTGTGCTGAAATGGTTTGGAAATAGAGAATGAGCAAGAAGAAGTTTACAAAGAGGTTGTATGTATCAGAAGTGGAGGGGAAAAGAAAGAGACCAAACTGGAGATGGAAGGATGGAATGGAAAATGTTTTGAGTGGTCAGGGCATGAACATGCTGGAGGGTGAAAGGTGTGCACAGATCAAGTGAAATGGAACAGTGTTCCGTACAGGAGGCAATGTTCTGTCAGTGGACTGAGCTGGGGTTTATAAAGTGGCTGGGGGAAACCTTAGAAAAGTTTGTGAGGCCTAGTTGTGGATAGGGGGCTATGTTTTCAGTGCATTGTAAATGACAACTAGCAAATTTTTTCTGTTCCTAGCGCTGTCTTGCTAATGGGGGAGAGGATGGAAAAGTATTCATACCTGCTTGATTTCATCCATTCCTGGTGCCACCCTGCCCCACTGGAAACAGCATCGCTACCCCCTTGAGTAAGGTAGCGCCAGGAAAACAGACAAGAAAAGGCTACATTTGTTCACACCCAGTCCCTAGCTGTCATGTTTAGTGTATTAAAACCACAGCTACCTATCCACATCTAGGCCCTACTGACCTTTCCATAACATACTCAGGCATTTGGCGTTACCTCAAGAATACTACACAATTATAAGGATGCTGCTTGAAGTGCTTCTGCTTCACTGCAGCATACAAGAAAATGTATATGACAAGACAGAGAAAAGAAAGCTTGTGAATTGTACATTTCTTTTCTCAGTCATCTTGGTGAAGAAACGTAAGACACTGAAATGTAATGAAATATGTACAGTGTATGATATGTAAAAGGAGTACCATTAACAGTTTTATGTAAATCCGAATGAAAACTTATGGAGGTATGAAAAGTATAGTGTCAAGAAATACAGTATTAAAACTTTTATAGTGCATCAGATTTTTAGATAGCATATTGTATTTTGGATCCTTGCAGTAGAAGAGATGTTTTAAGATAAACATGTTTATTATTTAAAGTTGAACTGTTTTAAACAGTATCTTCATAAAATGGGAGTGTGTGTATGCGAAATTTTAGAATCAAAAACTTGAAAGGTAAAGCAAAATGCAGTCCTCTTTTGGTGAAGAACTATAGGCATGATTGCCATTTATGTTTTTATATATAGATACTTTGATGTCTTAAGATAGTGTTTACATCATAATTCTTATACCTCAGGCATCTCATCAATCACTGCCATGGTCAAATGTGATTTCTAATGATACTTAGCAGCTAATTTTAATTTTATCTAGTTTCCTCCTTGAGAGTAACAGTATAATAGAAGAGTCTGAATACAAAAGAACTGGATTTAGTGAGCAATGTTAGTGTTACTTTAACCAGTTCTGGCACTTTTCAGGAAATTATATTCTTATATTTTTACCAAATCAGTAATCATGTGTATGGCTTCATCTTCTGTGTAATCAAACTCTTTAAGTGGAAACGTGTTTCATATTCCAATAATGTGAAACGTTGCACATAAGCATTTTAAGGGGTGATAACTCAGGTAAGATCATGACCCACTGATCAGCATTAGTGACCAAGGTTGAAATTTGGGATCTTTTGATCTGCATCTTGTTATTCTTTCTACTTCTCCCAAGGTTTCTTTAGCCTCTTCCTCTGCATCATTATATGACACATGTGCAACCGTTATAGTAATTTGAATTCTGCAACTTTTTTAATTTACAGTCAGTAAATACTGAGATTTTCACCTGCAGACTTCTGATACTTTCTGAAGTCGGTTTAGATTAACACATTGAAGAACCCAGCATTGCTACCACAGACTTACACCAGACATGAACTGGGTAGCCACCATTGTTACTCTTCACCCATAAATGTTTATGATATTTTCTAATTTGTGATATCATTTTCAGTCATAAACCATTTGTTTTAACATATATTTGTTTTTAAATGATTATTCTGTAATATTATATATTATGAATTATGAATACTACCAGAGAGAAAGATAGACATTGCTTGGTGTAGAACATAGGATACCGTGTGATGAGTCTTGGCCATTGGCCTAGCTACTACTTATAAACACACACTCACGCACACTACTCACAGAGAGAATGGGGAACATCTTGCACATCATATATACACCATGATGGAAACAAGTGACGAATATAGAGATTTTTTGTGAATTTTTCAATGCAAACATGATCCTAAACCCTTTACTTCTTTCCATTCAAAGGTTCCATTACTGTACTTTTCATCATTTTAGTGCTCAAACTGGTGTTAGGTATTTTAAAACAGCGTTTGGCTTTCATCCTTGTACATTCATAATCTGTCAATCATGCAACCATTACATCTTGTTGAAAGTAGATGGCCTGCATTTTTGTCAGAAGTCATGAATTTGGGTCTCCCACCCAAACACTCCAGGCTAGCAAAAAGGACAGGGACGATTAACTCTTAAAGTAGATTTACTACCAGTGTTATCAGTATTCAAGTCTGTGAGACTAATTCAGTGCACTGGTGAATTGGTTTCTCATTCCATTTGCTGGCTTGCAAAGATTGGTGTAGGTGACCACAATTCTGCAGAATTAAGTCCTGTGAAAGGTGTAAGCCTTTATGAATGTGAACATCCCATGTATACAGAAATGAATTTGATTACCGTGGATAGGTAAACCGTATTTCTCAATATATCCAGCACAATCTCTAGATTTAGATATCAAAAGTGGATTTAATGTACCAACAAAAGCTGCTGAAATAATTGCAGTTCACTCATGGATCACTTGATAGCCTTTCTTTGTATAGTTCTGAAACTGGCAGGATCATGATACATTATCCCCATACCTAAAAGCTCTTATGTGATGTTTCTCATGGACGTATCTGAATTTGTTCAGTTGTTATAACATGTGATCCTTTACAGTCATGCTATTAGCAATTGTGTGGTCTCTCTTCATAGTATGATTTATGTACTTTTGTGTTATTTAGTGTATGATCTTTTCTAAGTTTACTTGAATGTGATTTGTTCTTTAATGAAAATTCATTCTTCTTTGCAGTATTTATGTAGCATACTATTATGCAATGTTTCAGTTTTTGTATAACTCATATTCTTAAGAAGTAGCACTTGTTCCTAGCATTATGTATATGTAATGCATATTTAATTCTAGTTTATGCTCAACTGTTAGAATAGATTATTTTTTAATATCTTATGGATGTAAATAATGTTTTGTCGTTAGATGAACCAGTAATTTGTGGTTATGTGATTGTGCTCCAAAACCTACTCAGATAAAATGTTAGCAGACTAAAGGTTTTTTAATTAAAGAGAATTCCAATTATTACAGGCAATGGAACCAATTTTCAGTGACTTTTTGTTTTTAACTTTTTTCTATTGCATTTCTTTTCTTAACTAAAACAGACATAATTTATGTTGGTTTTTCGTGCTGTACAATAAAGTTGTACTGTACTGTGTTTACATCCTGACTTTAAATTCTTTAATGCCATTGCTGTTCATAACTATATATTGGAAAGGAAGTATTTCACAAAAATATTGTATATAGAATCATACAATTTCTGTTACACCTACTGTGTAGTGATTCAAATTGGGTCAAAAAAAAAAAAATTGGAATAAATTCCAGCTTTTTTTATGAAGTGTTTCTGACAGTTTTGTTACTTCTTGTCAAGATACTTAATAAATATAATCCTGTATAAGTGTCATGTACAAATATTTAATAGCATTATTTCAGTTATGATAATTTTTCAGACATCATGATCAGGTAAATCCATAAAAGGCAAATTACCTCCATCAGTTTATTATTTATATAGATGGTCAGTCTAGGATGCTGCAAGACATAATGGGGAGATTCTTTGGGTCTTGAGGGAGAAATTAACTGTGCTTAGGAATGTCAAGATTATTGAAGTCAGAAGTTAAATTCAAAAGAAATGTAGTGGGAGAAATAAAAATGAGAGGATAGAGAATTGCCTGACAATAACAAGGAAGGGGTAACAACAAGGATAGATCATTACGTCATAAGGAAGACGAATTTCATAGTTCAAAGCTGAAAAAGGGAAGACAAGGATACGTTAGTTAATGTTGCGAGAGAACATCAAACACTTTGTTGAGGATAAATATAAGTGTGTACATAAAGAAAGAAAACAAAGGAGTTTGTTGAAGTTTTGAAAGTACAGCATGCAAAAAAAATAGGATTCAGTAAATCTAGTATGAGACAGATTCCATCAAATGTGAGTAATACATGAGGATTTAGATGCAGAAGGCCCATGCTATAAGATTGTGTATAAGAATGGCAGGAAATGAAAAAGCTCTTGAATTTTAGGAACGAGTGAAAGAAAGTAAGCCAAACACCATAAACATAGTTGAGAGTAAACTCAACAATTATGGTTTTCCCAGAGGGATATATGAATACAAGATAGAGTGGCAGATATAGGGTGTTTTGGTCGAGGTGGTGTGCAAAGTGAGAGGGTTAGGGAAAATGATTTGGTAAACAGAGAAGAGGTAGTAAAAGCTTTGCGGAAGATGAAAGCCGGCAAGGCAGCAGGTTTGGATGGTATTGCAGTGGAATTTATTAAAAATGGGGGTGACTGTATTATTGACTGGTTGGTAAGGTTATTTAATGTATGTATGACTCATGGTGAGGTGCCTGAGGATTGGCGGAATGTGTGCATAGTGCCATTGTACAAAGGCAAAGGGGATAAGAGTGAGTGCTCAAATTACAGAGGTATAAGTTTGTTGAGTATTCCTGGTAAATTATATGGGAGGGTATTGATTGAGAGGGTGAAGGCATGTACAGAGCATCAGATTGGGGAAGAGCAGTGTGGTTTCAGAAGTGGTAGAGGATGTGTGGATCAGGTGTTTGCTTTGAAGAATGTATGTGAGAAATACTTAGAAAAGCAAATGGATTTGTATGTAGCATTTATGGATCTGGAGAAGGCATATGATAGAGTTGATAGAGATGCTCTGTGGAAGGTATTAAGAATATATGGTGTGGGAGGCAAGTTGTTAGAAGCAGTGAAAAGTTTTTATCGAGGATGTAAGGCATGTGTACGTGTAGGAAGAGAGGAAAGTGATTGGTTCTCAGTGAATGTAGGTTTGCGGCAGGGGTGTGTGATGTCTCCATGGTTGTTTAATTTGTTTATGGATGGGGTTGTTAGGGAGGTGAATGCTAGAGTTTTGGAAAGAGGGGCAAGTATGAAGTCTGTTGGGGATGAGAGAGCTTGGGAAGTGAGTCAGTTGTTGTTCGCTGATGATACAGCGCTGGTGGCTGATTCATGTGAGAAACTGCAGAAGCTGGTGACTGAGTTTGGTAAAGTGTGTGAAAGAAGAAAGTTAAGAGTAAATGTGAATAAGAGCAAGGTAATTAGGTACAGTAGGGTTGAGGGTCGAGTCAATTGGGAGGTAAGTTTGAATGGAGAAAAACTGGAGGAAGTAAAGTGTTTTAGATATCTGGGAGTGGATCTGGCAGCGGATGGAACCATGGAAGCGGAAGTGGATCATAGGGTGGGGGAGGGGGCGAAAATCCTGGGAGCCCTTGAAGAATGTGTGGAAGTCAAGAACATTATCTCGGAAAGCAAAAATGGGTATGTTTGAAGGAATAGTGGTTCCAACAATGTTGTATGGTTGCGAGGCGTGGGCTATGGGTAGAGTTGTGCGCAGGAGGATGGATGTGCTGGAAATGAGATGTTTGAGGACAATGTGAGGTGGTTTGATCGAGTAAGTAACGTAAGGGTAAGAGAGATGTGTGGAAATAAAAAGAGCGTGGTTGAGAGAGCAGAAGAGGGTGTTTTGAAATGGTTTGGGCACATGGAGAGAATGAGTGAGGAAAGATTGACCAAGAGGATATATGTGTCGGAGGTGGAGGGAACGAGGAGAAGTGGGAGACCAAATTGGAGGTGGAAAGATGGAGTGAAAAAGATTTTGTGTGATCGGGGCCTGAACATGCAGGAGGGTGAAAGGAGGGCAAGGAATAGAGTGAATTGGATCGATGTAGTATACCGGGGTTGACGTGCTGTCAGTGGATTGAATCAGGGCATGTGAAGCGTCTGGGGTAAACCATGGAAAGCTGTGTAGGTATGTATATTTGCGTGTGTGGACGTGTATGTATATACATGTATATGGGGGTGGGTTGGGCCATTTCTTTCGTCTGTTTCCTTGCGCTACCTCGCAAACGCGGGAGACCGGAAAAAAAAAAAGAAAAGAGAAAACAGACGTGTGAGGTCTGGCCCTACTGGTGAATGAAACTAGAATTCCAAGAGGTTATGGAAAACGGAGAACCTCGTAGCCAGTATACCTGAGAATGAGTAATTGAAGAAATCTAATTAATAACCTTACTTTGATACTATGAATTGTAAGAAGCAATAGAGAGCAATGGTAACGCTCTTGTTCTAGAGGACTTCAGTTGCATTGTTGGGAAATACTAGTGACTTGGATGCTTAAGACTCACAAAGGTTTGAAAAAACATTAAGATTTATGCTTGTAGAATGCTGGCAGGAGAACTTTTAGTACCAACATATCTCAGGGGTTGCAAAGTGCACAGCTGTGGATGTATTAGCAAAATTGGATTTTTTTTCATGTACAGTGTATGTGAAATTTAAAGCATTACTTATGGATCTCCACTTGCAAAATGTGATCAAGTACTCGAGTTAGATTTTACAGTAAAAGGAAATGTTTAAAGACAGTACTCAAGTTAGATTTTACAGTAAAAGACGAAATGCTTAAAGACAAATGGTTGATCAAAAATGGAGAAAGTATATAGATAGCTTTAAACACCTACTTCATCGAAAGTTGAATTCCATAACATGGGTATATAAAGCAATACTTTATTAGATTTTGTGAAATCTACATCTGAGGTGTAGAGAGGTATGTACCAACAGCAAGATCTAGTGAGAGGGAACAGAGAAAATTGAACGAATGATTAACCAACAAAGTAAGGGAACACAGAGATGCTGTGGAAGAGATTTGGTAAACACGAGTCAAGGTGCATGTAATAGAGCCAGAAATTACTAAATTAGAAGGTAGGAATGAGTGAAGTACGAAAAACGAAATTGATAATTCAAAATTATGCAAAACTATCTCAATCTTATAGGGGATGTATTAACAGCAAAGAAACACACTTAGATCAAGTTGCTTATAAAGGAAATTTATTACTACAGATGAAGATATATGTGAGGAGTTGAATCCAAAATAGAGTGTGTTTAAGTTTGACCTAGTGGAACTGGTACCACTACTGCCAGCCAGAGAAAGGCAAGAGAATCTAGGAAATATTGTGATTGATTGAGTGGAAGTGGTAAAGCTCAAGAAGGTGCCTAATCCTCACAAAGCCCATGGTTTATATGACACCTCACCATTTGTACTTGGAGCATGGAGAGATTCCTAAACATTTGGCAAGATAAATTTTCCTCAGTGAAAAGAATGCTTCAACAGAATAGGAAAGGGCAAATATGATGATATTCAAAAAAAGGTTATAAAGAATTAGCCATGAATTGTAGGCCAGTTTTCTTAACAACCTGACTTTTATTATTCATAAACTCAGACTTCATTGCTACTAAAGATCTTGAGTATAGCAGGAGACTTGAATGCCACAGAGAATCCTAAGAATGCTGCAGAAGACTTGGTTTCCAACTAGAGTCTTGGAAAAGCTGCAGCATTGGTTGCCACCCAGATTCCTGAGAGAGCTTCAAGAATTTTGGTTGTCAACTAAATTCCTGAAAGATCTGCAGGAGACTTGGTTGCAATTGAGGCTCTTAAAGCTGACAGGAGACTTGTTTACCAACGACAGTCCTGAGAGAGCTGCTGAAGATTTGGTTGCCTCCGACATCCTGAGAACTGGGGGAGATTTGGTTGTCAACAGGTCTTGAGAGAGCTGCAGGAGACTTGGTTGCTACCCAGACAACTGAAAGAGCTGCAGGAGATTAAGTTCCTACCGAGGCTCCTGAAATCTGCAAAAGACTTGGTTGCTACCACGACCTCTGAGAACTGCAGGGGACGGTAACCACCGGGTCACATAAGAAAGCTGCAGACTTGTTTGCCACCAAGAAGCTTGGGAAAGCTGCGGGAAACTCGGTTGCCACGAGTCCTGAGGTTGCTGCACAAGACTTGTTTGTCACAGCTGTGATTGAGAGATCTACAAGATACTTGGCTGCCATCATTCTCTCGCAACTCTCCTTGCTTTTACACCTCATCCGCCTCGTAAATTGAAGGCGAAGTCAAAGAAGGAGGCCCGACAGTAGGTTTTAAGTTATGAGGACCACATAAGGTTCATTCCTGAAAATCTTAGTAAGGGAATTAGACCATGACAATAGATATACATCACCATGTTCTTTTTTGTATTTACGTATACGTAAAGAAAATTATCTGATCATTGCAAACCACGATCAAACTTTTTGAATGATGTCTTTATTCAGAAGTAAGTGAATCATAAATTAGGTGTTGCAGTTAAAAGATGCATGAGAAAAGGTATATGCGGATGAAGGGCAGGTCTTAGGTAATAAACAGCCGTGAATCGTTTATTATATAACGTTCATATTAATAAAATGAAGATTTTTACCATATGTTTTCGTTTTGTTTAGTCGATATTCCTCAAGCGGTAACGAATACTTCACAACAACACTTCGTAACTTAGAACAAGGCAAATAATGGCATCATATAACTTACTTTCTTGTTCCTGTGGATCTAAATGGACATATCAAACTAATAGTATTAAACTAATAGCATTAATTAGAGGAAGGAATTGTAATGAAGGTGATGTATATATATATATATTCTAAGCATCGATCGTGGTGTTGGTTCCGGGAGGCGCCGCCCGTGGCGCCACCGTCTTTGTTGTCATTCTCCAAGGATCAGCTGGGAGGGTAAGACCCCAAACCATCCTAATATATCTAAATACACGGCATTACAAGCTATACACCAATTATTCATTGCCAGAGTCTGGGGAATGGAGTTGTAATATGGTTTGTGTCAGTAGTTATAGAGAGTTGTTTGTAACCGGCGTATCAATTTCATATTTTATTTTTTTTGGGTGATCAGGTAGTGATAATGTGACACGGCTGAGAGTTATAACCAGTTCCACCAGGGGTTTGGGCTTGGGGGGGTGGGGAACATACCTTTAGTCTCCTTACCCACCATTAGGACAGGAGAAGCTAAGATATTATGTTCATTTATCATTATAATTCATTAGGACTTGATTAAGATAAGTTATTCTAGTGATATGTGTTCAGACGAAGTTGTATACATGATGATAACACATCTAACATTACACGTAGATAAAGCTATGTGATTATCTGGTATATGTATATACATATGGAGAGAAACCTACTATATATAAGCTTCTTAGGGGGTTTTATACCGACATTTCTTTACCAGACACTATATCACATTATTGTCCTATTTATTCATATATAAAGTAGTGGTGGCTGATGGCTAGATCTAGGTATAGATGTGGTATAGTAATATTTTCATCATATTCTGCCATTATCTTTGGTTGAAATGACGATTGTGCTATGTAGCGGTACTGTAGTCTTCAGTCATAAAGAGTTTGTGGTGAAGCATGAATTGGATCATTTTGTTTTACTCTGTGGTATTAGACGAGGCAGTTGTGGTGAAGGTTATAAATGCTAGGTTAATTAATATGGATGTAGGGGAAACACTTGTCATAGTTTATGGAATCTATGGAAACCTCCTGTGGCACTAGAGATTAAGTTAATTTTGATACTACTTGCAATTGAAAAATTTGGTAGTTATGATTGTGAAATACAAGCTATTGTGTGGCCTGTGAATGTTTCATGGTCAGGAATGTTGTTAACCACTCTTCATTAACCCCATATTTTTCCAGTTATTCGTAACATGCATCATTATCATATTATTTAGTACTATAGAATAACACAAAGTTATGTTCTTATTTATTCTGATCCCTAAGCTCTACGCTACACACACTTCCAAAACAAAATCACATACTGTCCAAAGTCGTGCATCTTATGTGCTACTTTACCCAAGTACATAGATGCACATACTTCTGCACGACAGCTGAAGATGTTTGAGAGATGGGGACCTCCGAGCATAAAGCTCCCTCCCTGCACAGTACAGATACTGTTGGAAATTAGATATAACATTAATTATATTAGTGCATAGTTGCCAATATAAGTGAATGTAACCTAACCTAGGTACATATGTGGGAGATCTCACATTTGTATTCCTATGCCTTGATGTTTCCAGAAATTTTACCTGGCAGTGATACATAAAACTGAGATATTTATGTAGTTTAAGGGCACCATGAAACAAATTTTGTAATGTCATTGACCTTGTTTTGGCAGCGATGGGTTGGTTTGTTTATAATGTGATGAATTGATGAAGTATCATGTGGATAATTTAGTTTCTTTTCTTTTATCCTACAGTAATGAATAAGTTGATTGTAGGGAAGGCATTAAAGTTCCAGTGTTGTGGCACAACAGAAACGATTTACGGATATGGAGGAAATGGATGTGAGTGAACTTTTTATGCTTAATTAAGTGATTTAACAAGGGAAATGTGATTTTGAACATTACATTGTATCCTAAGGTAGTATATGATGATATTAGGAAAATTTGGGGTAAAAGTAAGAGAAACTCTTCAAGATATCAACAGAACTTAAGGAAACTTAACCGCACAACCCCTGGCAACCTTCATGTACCATATTTTTTTATGATATTCGAAGAAAAAATAAATTCTATGATGTCTGCACTCAGTTGCTGGGAGTCTTTTTATGCTGATTATTTTTATTTACTCCAGCCATATTCAGTCAAAATGACCAAAGGAAAATGGCAACAGTGTCTGGTGTATTTTGACAATGATACTGAATATTAAGATAAATTTTGACCTTTAGATGTAGTTGGATGAGGTTTGCATGGGTTATGTTGATTGATTCCAGTCTTTCATGGACTTTTACTTCACATTTGCCGGATCATTATAGTCCATCAGGCAATTTTTTGAAGTGAAAAGGATTAATAATCCAAATCATGCTTCTCTAGTGTTAATCATTTTCACTAAGTATAGGGAGTTGATTAATGTGAGCCTCTTCAAAATCCATGAATTATTTCCTATGGTGCCCCCTAACTGGAGCTCTACCAGGAGGGGTATGAAAAGGAAAATATTAGGTTGATTGGCATAAAGAATAGGTGAAGGACTTTTAGAAATCAACAAAGTGTATGAAAGCCTCATCTGACTTCCTTTATCAGCCAAGTTTTAGTTTATGTTTTGATAAGTTTGAAATATTCCTTCAAAGGCTCAGTCCTCTGTTCTTAAAGCTACCTCGCTAACATGAGAAATGGCGAGTAGTATGAAAAAAAGTTTGAAATATACCAGCATTAATGATGACTGCTGCTTTCTGGCACAGGGAGAAATGTGTTTGCTGAAAGTGGTTTATGTTATGGAATGCATGTAAAAGCAGACACTACATGTAAAGATGAGACCATAACAGTTAATTATCCCTCAAATGATTTTGGAGTTAAAGTTGGGTGCCATGGGAAGCTTTTGGAAGTTCTGTTGGTTTATAGACTGGTTTCTCTTACTTTTAAGTTGATAAACCCACACTTTCTTGATTTACATAGTCCTCTTCACTCTCAACTTATTTGAGATCACAATAAAAAATACTCCACTTCATGCCACACTCGCATTTTATTCTCCACACAGGAGATTATCATTACAAAATGAAATCAATGATATTATGAAGTTATTTTTGTACTGCTCCAAAACCACATACATATCACAACCAAATCAAGTAACTAGAGCCATGTTTAACTTAGCCTGACTTTGCCCAACTTAACCACTTGGTCTTACAGGGCAAAACCTGTCTTGAAACTTCAATGGGTTTGTGACTACCTGATTGGAATAAAACATAAATAAAAATTATTATGTCTGGAAGGGATCTAAGTGTTTGATTACATTATTTGAATTACATTAGATTCACTGAAGAGCAGGGATATTGCAGGAATCATTAAGGAATATGTCAATTGACCACATCTGTTATCTAGTACTGCATAGGCAAATGTGATTAATGTTATGATCCCAGGACTTCAAAGATCAACGATACAGTTTCCCACAAGGTGTTCTTTACTCACCAATTCCATGACATACATATAAACTTTTTTACTGTACTTTCCTGCCCCAGGAATCTATTCTCAGGAGCTCCCACAGTACATGAAAAGGTGGCCACATCACTTGCTTGGGCCCTTTGATCATTCTGTTTGGTGATGTGTGTTTGAAGGATGAAGGCAGTATTGTTAAGGACTTTATGTTCAAAAAGGAAGTTGTATCATGGGCATGACAGTTTATTTGAAAAGTTGAATCAAGGTTTGTAGTATTGTTGAGATGGGTGATGTTTAGAAAGCATAACTCGTACATCCCTGGGGATGGTAGTTCTGGATGGATGTATGTCTATTGGAGTAGAATTTAATACTTGGTTGCAAGGGCAGTTGTATAGAGCTTGAGTCATTACTGTGTCTGTGTGTTTTGTCAGTGTTATGACTTTTGGGGGAGGGGGATTCTCTGAGTATAAGTTGCAAGAGAGTGAAGCAGGAATGAGATTTTTGTTCCCCTTTGGGGTTGGTCATTGTTTATAGTGTGATTTGAGTGGTAGGGGTCTTATGCTGTTGCAAAGAATTGGGTGCCAAGCATATTAAGTGAGATTGTGCTGGAAGAATTTTTGTTTCATATTGCAAGCGTTAAATGTTTGAGCTTGTAAGACAGCTAGTGGTTGCTCTCCGGAGTTTTTTTTTAGGAGCTTGTAGTTTTTAAGAGTACTTTTGTTAGTAAGATGACCAAGCACCCAGTGTTTTGTTTATTTGATAAATTGTGATGTGCATGGTGATAGTCCATCATACCATGAAGTAAGAGTGACGGTACAATGATAACCACGACCTTGACTTATGGTTGTGCTGTTATAAGCGGCAAGTCCATTTACATAAGTTATCTTAAGGCTCTTATTTACTGATACAGGGCACAGATTTGTTAGGTGTTGGTGTCTGGGCTGCACTGGAAAATACTACTGTTCTTATTTATTCATATACATACCACTGACCATAAGAGGATTTGTTGCTGCCCTTATTATAATTTACACTGAAGTACATTACTAGGGCTAATTTAGTTTGTCCTGTATTCCCATAGTATCTAGGTCATCAGAAGAGGTTCACTTTGCCATGGCATTACAATTTTAGTCTTGCTTGACTTTTTATTTATCTAAAGCCAACCACCCATGTTTTTGCTTATTATTTGGTCACCTAATATCACAGACAATAATAATGAGGAAGTAGTATGTCATGAGACCCTGTGAAGATGCGGACAAATATTAATGTGGTGACCAGTAAGTTTGTTGACAGGTATCCTTAGAGCCTCTCAGGACTCAGAATAACAGTAGTTCAGAAGAATTATGATATGACTTCATACATATGAAAAGGGACTTTCCTGATCGAGGTGTTATTCATGGCATTTAGTTTAGTTCTAAGATGACATTTGTACCATAATTTTTACTCTCATTAAGTTTGTCACCCACATAGGCAAATCTCAAAGAAACTGAGTGAACAGCCAGTATGGTAATCATATGTATTTTACTTTTGAAATCTCTGTAGAAAATACCTTATGCATTGTTTTGATTATGTTAGATTATACTTTGTTCTGCAAACATGTGGCACTTATTGATCAGTTGTTGGAATATCTGCAGAGGGGCTGACAGCACCATGTCATCAGCTTAGCATACATATTAAAAGAAATATTTACTATGAAGCATCCAACATTCTTCTTGTCAAGAAAATTTTGTAAATCACCAGTATAAGCATGATACAGGAAGGTAGAGAGCATGCCATTTTTTTTTAATCTTGTTAGATGACTTAAACCCTTCTAACAGTTTGGAGGCCACTTGCCAATAATTCCTTTAATTAAATGATGTCTATGTATCTGAGAAACATGGGAAGACTGTGGAGTCTCTTTTAATGGAAGTTGGTAATCTCTCATAACTAAGATGCAAGTGTTGTGACATTTTTTTAAACCAAAATGATGAAATGTAGTCAAGAACAAGCTTGATAGATTAACACTTAAGTTCAGCATAACAATTTTCAGATTATAGGGAAATGATTTGGCAGTAGCTGTGGGCCTGTAATTTCCAGATAAACTTTTTTATTTTTATTTATGAGGTACTTTGGTAACATTCAGTAAACTTCTAGAATGAACTGATGGATGGTGTATGTGCCAACGAATTAATTCGGTTCAACCATAAGACTGGCCAGAGTATACTTGCTTTCTTTTTGAATTACTTGAACACAACCCAAAGCTTTGCTGTTAAAGAGGTTCCCAGTATTTCCTTAGTTTCTCATTTGATTTGAAGTCCCCTCAGTCCATATTTTTTGTCATCTTAATGAGGTAGTCTCTAATAATTTCTAATGACCATATGATTCACATGTTTAAAAGTTTCTAAGAATTCAAGCCTTCAGGTGATAGCAGTATCCACCTCCCTTACTGTATCAACACTTTTTAGAGGGTAATGACTCAAGACTTGTATCATTAATCTTAATTTTCCTCAATAGCTGTTGCTTGTAACAGGCTTTGTAACCGTCAAAACATATGTTAAACCTGGGGTTTGTTTGCTGCATGTGATAAGTGAAGGGTTATCATACCTAAAGTGCCACATTAGGTGAGCTTCATATGCTTTTATATGAGTTTCATCAACAACTTTGCTCTAGGCTGGCACTTAGAATTTTCCCTGCACCAGATACTTGATACTTTGCTGCAACTCTTCTGTTGACACCATCTGTAAACATGTATGTGATAGATCCCTAATGCAAAGGATACATAAAGATAGGCTTAGCACCATATATATGTGGAGAGTGTAACATGTAGGACCACCTTACCACACTCTTCTCATGATTGCAGAAGTCTTACTCACCTCATTTAGGAAGTCTATCATTGTTATGTAGCAGAATAGGAATGACATATAGTTTGATTTAACTGTAACTGTCAGTGTGAAATGATATATAGTTTATGCTCGGATGTAGTGTAATATTCCTCGTAAATGGTGATAGATTGACATAACTCACCCATGACTTGAAAAGAGAGACTTGATTGGTGTGTGTAAAGCTATCAGGGGAAGGCTTGTTACATCAGCTTCTGTAATATATTTATCTCTTTGTTCTTCTAAGAATGCTGATATTGACTAACTAGGCATTGTTAATTAGTTTGGTAATTTTCATACGTTTAACTTTTTCATTCTTCTTCTTTGACTGTTTGTAGGAAAGAAGACATTTACAAATTACAGTGACACTTTTTATCCTGAAAGTCTGCTTAAAATGATGTACAATGATTCTTTACACCAGTAATTTTGACAGGTTTACTGAAACTTTTAAGGCATAAGAATATACGGCTTTCGTATGGCCTACCATGCCATAATTCATTCATGACTTTTATCTGTAGGTGAGGTAGAGGACTATTTTTCTTCAGGTAGTTGCTAGGTTTCTTTATGTAAAGCTCACAAGATTTGAGCCCTTGATAGTTTATTGTAGTCATTCTGTGGTCATGATCCATTGTGATCAGGAACAAAGTTATCAACTTCATTATCATTCTCTGTTTACCCCTTTCCCAACTGTTTATGCTGTGTAATGACAACCTGAAATAGATGACATTGGTGGTATAGGGAGGAGTGATGTGGGTGATGACAACTGAAAAATTGGAGTGTGATGCAAGAACTGAGTTTTCTTATAATTCCTTACATATATTCTTCCCAAAATTCAGCCCCTAACAGCCTTACCTCGTGATGTTTGCCTGCAGGGATCTTTGATAAAGAAGTTCACTGTTTCCAATTCATAAGTTAATAACTTTATAGTAATCATCTCCTGGATGGTCATTAATTCAGTCTGTACCATACACATCAAACGTACATTGTTAAATTTTAGTTTTCAGCAGCAAATATCCCTTTATATCCATGGGTTATAGCACTGTCAAGAGGGAATTCCCCTTAAACCCTAGGGCTATTACACCTTTTCCATCCCACTGGATATGCTGTCAGAAACAAGCCTTACACTGAGATTGCTGCATGGCATACCTCTTTTTTTACATGCTAAATTTTCCACACACCCGTAAAGGCAATGATTTTCAGGTTTTCATGCGTGGAAGTAAAAGTCCTTCATCTGCTAAACAGGTTATATGGTGGCTGTGTTTCTAGTTATGATTGCTGAAGTAACATTCTTTATTCCTTCCTTTGCTCCATCCCTTTTAATTTTTTTTCTGTATTTTTCTCTCTGTTGAGATTTAGTGTCTATTTGCATATGCATATGTGTCGGGGTTTAACTCACTGCAGATGGCATCATCTGTATTTAGTATTAACTATATTCCCAGGTTTTCATACATCAGTCTAATACATTTACAGGTATGATAATTCTTCTGTAGTGTATATTGTATCATATTCATGAATGATATCTTTGCTTCTAATAGTACATAATGCTTATCAGTATGATAAGAACAATCTCCACATCATTTGTAGTTTTAAGATTTGGCTTTAATGTTTATCATGGAGTTATGTACTTAAAGTATCATTTTATGCACAATATTTTTTAATCATAATCTTTGGATCATTAACACAACCTCAACAAGGCGAGGTTTAACTTAAATTTTTCAAGTATAAAAGAATGGATTATTAGTTTTTGTGTAGATATGAAGTAAATTTTTCTTAACCATTTAAGCATTTGGTAATGGTTAAATTGTACAAGAGTATTTGGGAAATTATCCATTAGTTTTTCAAGAAATTCTTCTGTTATGATAGAAAAGTTCAACTGTAGTTTTTGAATTGCAGATGTCAAATATAACAAGTCCTCAGCGATTTTCGGGGACCTTTGACCACTTTTATGATGGCCACTATGAACCAGATATTAGTACCCAGATGAAGGTACCTAAAAGGATACGAGTCACAGGTAATGAAAATTCAGGTTACTTTTCATACACCTATATAAGTGAAGCTTTTGCTGTTTTGGTATAACTAATGTTTTCTTACTTCTGGACAGATCCCAGTGAAAATAGAGAGGGGTGGTTTAAAGCACTGTTGTACCCACGAGAATAGGTTATATTCACTTGTATTTTACCTGCTATGACTATGTATATATATATGGGACCAGCTCATCTTTATTCTGAGAAACATAACCACTGTATTGCAACCCACCCAGGCCAGCAATGTCATTGACATGATTATGGTGTTATGCTCTCCTGCCAACATCCTTCTTCATTAATTTGTTGACACTGTGTCAGGGTAGCCATGTTGTCAGTTGTAATTTTCACTTTGTAGTATTTTCACCTTGTGTGATACTAGATCTGTATCTTTTTTCTGTTTTTTGTGTGCATGTGATTACTGTTTATGATTACTATTTGTGTGCTCTCAGAAGAATTTTATGCCTATGTTGCCCCATATAAAAGAAAGCGACAGGAGGTCAGGAGGAAAGTGCAAGGGTTGAAAAGGAGGGCAAATGAGAAGTGGGGTGAGAGAGTATCATTAAACTTTAGGGAGAATAAAAGGATGTTTTGGAAGGAGGTAAATAATGAGCATAAGATGAGAACAAACGGGAACATCGGTGAAGGAGACAAAAGGGGGAGTAATAATAGGTAGTGGTGAAGTGAGGAGATGGAATGAGTATTTGGAAGGTTTGTTGAATTTTTTGATGATAGAGTGGCAGATGTAGGGTGTTTTGGTCAGGGAGATATGTGAAGTGAGAGGGTCAGGAAGAATGATTTGGTTAAGAGAGAAGAAGTAGTGAAAGCTTTGTGGAAGATGAAATCTGGCAAAGTGGCAGGTTTAGACGGTGTTGCAGTAAAATTTATTAAGAAAGTGTGTGACTGTATTGTTGTTTGGTTGGTAAGGATATTCATTGTATGTATGGATCATGGTGAAGTGCCTGAGGATTGGAGGAATGCATGCAAGTGCCATTGCACAAAGGCAAATGGGATAAAGGTGAGTATTCAAACAACAGAGGCATAAGTTTTTTTAAGTATTCCTCGGAAATAGTATAGGAGGGCATTGATTGAGAGGGTGAAGGAATGTACAGAGCATCAGATTGGGGAAAAGCAGTGTGGTTTCAGAAGTGGCAGAAGATGTGTGGATCAGGTGTTTGCTCTGAAGAATGTGTGTGAGAAACACCTAGAAAAACATATGGATTTGTAGAAAAACAGATGGATTTGTATGTAGCATTTATGGATCTGGAGAAGGCATATGATAGGGTTGATAGAGATGCTTCGTGGAAGGTCTTAAGAGTATATGGCGTAGGAGGTAAGTTGCTAGAAGCAGTGAAGCATTTTTTACCAAGGATGTAAGGCATGTGTACATGTAGGAAGAGAGGAGAGCGATTGGTCCCAGTGAAGGTTGGTTTGTGGCAGGGGTGTGTGATGTCCCCATAGTTGTTTAATTTGTTTATGGATGGGGTGGTTAGGGAGGTAAGTGTGAGAGTGTTGGAGAGAGGCAAGTATACAGTCTGTTGTGGATGAGAGGGCCTGGGGAGTGAGTCAGTTGTTTGCCAATTATACAACTCTGGTGACTGATTCGAGTGAGAAACTGACGAAGTTGGTGACTGAGTTTGGAAGAGTGTGTGAAAGAAAGTTGAGAGTAAATGTGAGTAAGAGCAAGGTTATTAGGTTCAGTAGGGTTGAGGGACAAGGTAGTTGGGATGTAAGTTTGAAAGGAGAAAAATTGGAGGAAGTGATGTGTTTTAGATCTCTGGTAGTGGACTTTGCAGTGAATGGAACCATGGAAGCATAAGTGAGGCACAGGTTCCGGGAGTGATGAAAAATGTGTGGGAGAGAATGCTATCTCAGAAAGCAGAAATGGGTATGTTTGAAGGAATAGTAGTTCCAACAATATTATATGGGCTGCGAGAAATGGGCTACAGATAGGGTTGTATGAAGGAGGGTGGATGTGTTGGAAATGAAATGTTTGAGGACAGTTTGTGGTGCAAGGAAGTTTGATCAAGTAAGTAATGAAAGGGCAAGAGAGATGTGTGGAAATAAAAAAGAGTATGGTTGAGAAAGCAGAAGAGGGTGTGTTGAAATGGTTTGGACATATGAAGAGAATGAGTGAGGAAAAATTGACAAAGAGGATTTGTGTGTCAGAGGTGGAGGGAATAAGGAGAAGCAGGAGACCAAATTGGAGGTGGATTGATGGAGTGAAAAAGATTTTGAGCAATTGGGGCCTGAACATACAGGAGGGTTAGAGGCGTGCGAGGAATAGAGTGAATTAGAACGATGTGGTATACCAGGGTCAATGTGCTGTCAGTGGACTGAACCAAGGCATGTGAAACATCTGGGGTAAATTATGGAAAGGTCTTTGAGGCCTGGATGTGGATAGGGAGCTGTGGTTTCAGTGCATTACACATGACAGCGAGATAGTGAGTGTGAACGAATGTGGCCTTTTTTTATCTGTTTTCCTGGCTCTACCTTGCTGAAGCAGGGGGAAGTGATGCTGTTTCCTGTGGGGCGGGGTTGCGCCAGGAATGGATGAAGGCAAGAAAGTATGAATGTTTTACTTTTCCCAAAGGAAGGAACAGAGAAAGGGGCCAAGTGAGGACATTCCATCTAAGGCTCAGTCCTGTTTTTAATGCTACCTCACTAATGTAGGTAATGGTGAATATGTATGAAAAAGAAAAGGAAATATATATATATATGCATATTCACCATTTCCCGCATTAGTGAGGTAGTGTTAAGAACAGAGGACTAAGCCTTAGAAAGATAATTCTCTCTTGGCCCCTTCTCAGTTCCCTCTGTATGTGTATATATGTATATGTGCATCTTTTGATATGTATATGTATGTATGCATATGTGTGTGTATTGGTGTTTATGTGTATATGAGTGGATGGGCCATTCTTTGCTGTTTCCTGGTGATACCTCGCTGACATGGGAGATGGCAATCAAGTATAATAGATAATGATTATGTAAGAATAAAGAAAAGCATGCAGAAGTGTTAAAGAAATTTATCCCTTGTCTGACTTTGTTTTGACATGATGGAATGTTGCATTTTGTGAATGCTTACTTAGTACACGTTAAAACAGCAATGCAGAAATCATGTATGTACTGACACATTTGATTGATAACATACTAATGATGTATGTTACAATTGATTGATAGCATTCAGATGATGTATGCCACTATTGGTTGATAACATGCAAATTATGTATGTTGTATTTTAAGAGTTAAAGTGGTTAGAAAATGAAGTCCATATAGTTACACCATACTTTGTGGGTTAAAATGGCATATAACCCTGCTTTGAGCAGTTACTGTCTCTGTTATTCTTAGGGCTGTTCCTCCTGAAGAGAAATGGTTATTCATGCTTCAAAAACTAACATTTTTATGATAACCAGGTAAGCTGGTTATCAGAGATTATTCTATCAGTTATTACTTCTCTATGAAATATATGGGTCATATGTTAATCATTTGGAGGTTGAATTATAGGATTGACTGATATTCTTCAACACATCTTCAGACTTGTGACGTTGACTCGGGATTTTTTATATACTTCACATGGGTATTAGATCATTAAGAAATATAATACATATTGAGTATATTTTAAACTTTCAGAATCAGTCATGGCTATCTTTTGTCATTTCTAGGTGATTGACTGGAGGATGTCTTGACAGCTGTCATGAAAATGGTAATACAGATTTTTTTTCATGCTAATGCAGGTGTATCAGCAGCATATAGGCATGATTTAGGATAATTTTGTTTTGTATATATAAATTGGCAGAAGTACTTGTATTGTCAATTAGGGGCTATTTTTTGTTTCCCAGATTGGGAGGATTCCATGCATAAATAGCAGCCATATGAAAGTGGTTGTAAAGACTTATTGGGCAGCTTAGAGGCATGGGGTTTTAGGAAAGGTAGAGGATATGTGGATCAGATTCTATGGTGAGAATTACTGTGGAAAGGTACTTAGTGAAAGTTAAGAAGCTGTCTGCAGCTTTAATGGATCTGGAGAAAGTGTTATTGGATGTGTTAAGGATGTCTGGGGTTGAAGTACAAATGTTGGATGGTATGAAAGCCTTCTATAGATGAGCAAATGCTCATGTAAGAGTGGCTGGAGAGTTGAGCGAGCATTTGCATACATATGGATGTGAGGCAGGGCTATGTGATGTCATGTGGCCTTTTAACATATGTATGGATGGAGTGATAAGAGAGATGAAAGTAAAATTAGAGAGAGTGCAGAGATGGAGTGTAGTGGTGAGGTATGGTGGCTAGTGACAAGCCTGTTTGTGGATGACACTGTGTTGTTTACTGAGAGTGAAGAGGAGTTGCAGAAGATTGTAAGTGTGTTTTGTGATGTGTCTAAGCACAGGCATATGAAGGTAAATGTGAGTAAAAGTAAAGTAATGGTATTTGACAGGAAACAGAGTGAAGGTATAGATTTTGCAAAAACCTGTATAGTGAGAGAGGATAATGAACTGAACACTGTTATAGACATAGAGGAGAAAGACTGGAAGATGTAAGTTTGATGATGTGGAAGGAGATGTAAGGGAGAGAGCAGTAGAGGGTGGAAGAGTCATTAGGTCCTTTAATCAAAGAATGAAGGGTAGAGGTGTAAGTATGAAAGTGAAGAAAGTATTAAGGGAAAGTGTATTCTTCCCAACCTTGACCTATGCAACTGAAACATGGACATGGAATGAGTCACAGAGATTAAGAATTCAGCTGTGAAAATGAGCTGTTTGAGAGGAGCATGTGGTATGACTAGATGGAATGAATAATCAAAAAAGGGAGTGTATGAGAGATTTGGTATGACAGGAAATTCATTGGGAATGAATTGTGGAGTGGGAGATTGGGTGAAACAGAATACTTTAAGGTGGTTTTGGACCTGTGGAAGAATGTGAGTTAGAGAGTTTACTAGGAGTATGAGGTAGTCCAGTTAAAAGGGTTAATGTGAGAAGATCGCCAATGACATTGAAAATAGAGTGGAAGAGTAATGATGAGAGAGAGAAATGTTGGAAGAATGCTTGGAATGTGACATGCATGGGAAGCATGAAAGGACAGGGATAAGTGGGGACTTTTGCTGTAGCCACCCCCTTGATGGGAGCTCCCGGAGGGAATGGGTATCAGTGATTAAGACAGATAGATAGTTATTTAGCAGCCATTTTTTGTCTGCTTTCTTGTAGAGGGTTTATTCCTAAACACCAACCATATGAAAGTGGTTGTAAAGACTTTCCTTATTGGGCACAAGTTTCTGTTAGTTTAGAGGCACGGTGCACATCAAACAGTGTTCTGATTCCCTTCATGATAGTTAAACTCTCTAACTATGTGAGTACTTTACTTTGAAAGATCCTTTTGTAAATGTGTGCCATTTACTGCTGGCTTTCTAGATAGTGTATCTTTCAAGATTGGCTTAGTACCAGGTGGTATTGGGGCATGATACTTACTGCATGAGGTTTTTTGTATTCTTTTCTGTTTTTCTTCCAATGTAGCCCATAAACCAGTTGGCATAGGCACTTTTTTTCTCTCTGTTTTATCTTGCCTCATTGTATATCAATCTATGAAATTTACCTTACAACAGAAGATCACATGATCATTCCCTTTGCCTACCGTTTTATTGTATAGGGGATAGGGAGAAAGTATATTACCTACTCATATTCAGTGTGTTGAAGAAAGTAATTAAGAGGAGTGGGGGTGGGAGGGGTGGATATCATTCCTTCATGTATTACTTTCCAAAATAAAAAGCAGAGGAAGGAGTCAAGGAAGGATATTTTTCCTGTGAGGCTTAGTTATCTTTTTGTGTCACTACCTAGCCTAAATGGGAAATAGCTGACATATATGAAAAAGAAAGTATAAAAGTCTTTCCTTGGAGTCTGTGCCTGCCCTTTACTGAGTTGAATTGTTTCTCATTGTTTTAGGCATTGGTGAGGACACATGCTGTCAAGCAGTGTGGGAGGATTTCCTAGAATCAAATACATAATGAGTCAAAGGGAAGAATTTCTTATCAATAGACAGAGCTCTATGAGAATATTGAAAAGCACTTACTCAAAAGAGAGTTAAAACTCCAAATTGACCCCCAAAATATGGTGTAAACAAGGATTCACCCTCTTCAATCATGATACCTGATAGGCCAGCCAATTTTATCCATAAAGACTGAACAACTCTACATACAAATGGTCGTGGAGAAATTCAAGAGATGGAGTCCCGTAAGTGAAGAACTCAAAATTTTCTCCCAATAGAATGTAAATGGGCAACTACAGTAACCAGCACAGGTCTGTAATGTTATTATGGGGTAGTCAGGTGGTAGCAAGTTACTAGTCAGCCTCATCATTCATTTGTTCAAATCTTGGCCCAGAGGACCTGTTGATTTTTGCTCCAGGTTTATGGATTTGAGATATGTCAAGTCTGTATTCTCCTTTAATTGTTTTTCAAAGCAAAAATTTTTCTATGTGGAGCTTCATGATATATGGTGTGCCTGCTCAATTAGGCTTGCATGGTGATCATAAGTTCATCATATTAGTGTAGCAGTCAGTTTTACTTTCTTTAAGATTTAATTTTCACCTTTTCTATTGTTGGTTCATATTTTGTAGAGTATTTAGTGCTTTTGTGTCTTTAGGAATTCGATGGATAAACCCTAGGGATTTTCCAGTGTGCTGGCAATTGTAGATATTTGTTTTGGTTGTTTGGTTAACCCACCTATTTTTTTTATTTGTTCTTTTCTTACATTTGGAATCTTTCATTGTTGAGGTTAAAAGGAATTTTTCAGCATCACCCTTATCATATGTTGTCTGTGATTAGATATGCTTGATCTCCCTTATTAGGATCTGCAGATCGAAGGCTAAATTGTCAATGAAGAGAAGACTATCACTCTCTTTTATACTTTTTTTGTGGATTTTTCTTTAGGTCCTGTGAGCATCCATTTATTTGCTCATTTCCTTTACCTCTTTCCTTCTTTCATTATTTCTTGAATCCTAATAGTAAAAACCAGAGGCACAGAGTGTTGAAGTTGGCCTTTGGTTTGTCACTACACCACCACTATGAACTATCATAGACCGAAGTGGGTTACTGTATGGTTGTTGAGTCTCTGGATGAGCCTCAGTTAGCTTCATAGGTGTTATTATGGTTGGAATGGATAGATCTCTGTTGACACACAAGATATTAGGGGTTGAAATGATGTTTTCAAGCAAGTGCTTTCTCAGATGCCCCTAGGCCACCATGTATGGTAAGAAAATGGTTGTTCATGCTTCACACCTTGCACTTTTGTCATTTTATCCACACATGAAATGCTACTTAAACAAGGTGAAATTATGGCTTGTCTTACATATGCTTTCACTCTGAAAACAGTGATAACCAGTGTTGATTCTTTTACCACTTTTTATATTTGAGTATAAGCTACGCATATATACACATTATGGAATTGATAATATGCTTGAGGCAAGGGCTGAGTGCTGACTAAAGTTTTTTTTTTCATACATATTCGCCATTTCCCACATTAACGAGGTAGCAAAAGGAACAGATGACTGAGCCTTTGAGGGGAAAAATCTTAAATTCACCCTCTTCTCAGCTCCTTCTTTTAGAAAAGTAGAATGGGAGGGGAGGATTTCCAACCCCCTCCATTCCCATCCCTTTTATAGTCACCTTCTATGACATGCAGGGAATATGTGGGCAGTATTCTTGTTCCCCTATCCCGAGGGACTAAAGAATTTAGAATGAATTATATATGGGCCACCTGCATGTGTGAATATGATGAATTACTCACTAATCAGAATTAGAAGTAGACGAATTAATTAATTAGTTCATTTTTGTGAAAATTTGATTTCCCATAAGATAACTTGGGAAGGATGTTATAAACCTTAGGGAACAACTAGTTGGCCCCAGCTTCCCTCCTTAGAATGACTTAAAAAGAATCATATGAAGATACTGTCAAGGTAGGATTTATTTAGGAAGAAAAAGAACAGTTTTTGATTTGATGAAATGGTTTTTGTAAATTGGTTGAAAGATCATAGGAAAATGAATTGTATAGGTTCATCATAGTTTTATTCATTATTATTATACATAATCACTGTTTCCTGCATGAGCGAGATAGTGCCAGGAAACAGATGAAGAATGGTCCATCCACTCATATAAAGTTTTCTAAGAAATCAAACTGACAAGTTCTGATATCTGTTCTGCTGGTGTTTTATCATAATTGTAGGGGAATTTGTGGGATTTTGATTGTTCACAAGATAAGTTGTTACTCAAATCCTGTCACTGTAGGGTTAACTAAAGGAGAAATTCTCACTCTTATTAAAATACTGTACATCAGAATGTTTTGAATTACAAAAAAATAGTATTTATGTTGTCATTAAAAAGGATATGGCTGAAATTTTCTGCATTTTGTGCTTATTTCATTCTTGTAAGGAAACAAATGTTCACTTACAGTTAGTGGAAGTTAAGTAAATGATCTGTTTTGCTGAAGCATATGTATAGGCCTCCCTGACTGCTCAGAGGATGCTTGTGTGGAAAAATGCATGTACTGTATAGTGAAGGTGCACATAGTGAACCTGACAGTATACAGATGCTCCCCGACTTACAATGCTTCGATTGTGCAATGGTGCAGTATTCAACTTTTTATTAGAAAGTAGGCTTTGTGTAAGATGATTTGGTCCAACTGTAGGCAAATTTAAGTGTTTTGAGATCATTTAGGTTGGGCTAGGGTAAGCTATGATGTTCGGTATGTTAGATGTACAGTATTGAATTAATTAAGTGTATTTTTGACTTATGATATTTTCAAATTGCGATGGGTTTCCCAGAACATAACCCCATCATAAGTCAAGGAGCATATGTATGAGTAAAATAGGATTGCCTTTCTAACACTTCACAAAGTCCTTCTTTTGTCCCTCCCATTGTGGAGAAAAGTGCACGCGTTGATTTTCTGCTGATGGTTTACATATGGAGCCTTTCCACGAATCCCCCTTTTTTCCCCTACATCTACCATTTTGCCAATCAAATGATGTCTCACTTTTATATTTGTAGCATTCAGGGTGATAGATTCAGGGAAGCAGCAGATTTTTCATTGTCATTAGCAATATTACCTTTTGTTTCTTCATGGGGTGCTATGATGGAAAAATATAATCCAGAAAATGCACAGTTTAGTAATGTAAATGGTTTTGAAAATTTATATAGACACAAAGGAAAAAATTTGCTTGACTGGAACTTTTAAGTAGGCTAAGATTTGCTAAATTCTCAGCATTTTTCTGCTATGGCTAGCAACTTAGTTTAACAAACCAGCAAATGTGATGTATAAACGTATTGAGTATTCGTTGATGACTCGTAAGAACTGACCAGAAACCTTTCAGTAGTGTTACAAGGATATTAGTTTTGTGAAAAATTCTCTTATGTTGAAGTTAGTCCTATAGTTGTGATGATGATGTAAGGGAAGTATCTTTTGCACATCATCATCACAATCACATTATTGAATTTGACTTCAGCATTTTCTCATGTTGACAATGTTCTTGTAATATTTCTGAAACTGTTCTGTACAACAAATATAAAGTTTCCAACAACAATTTGTATGTAACCATCACATTTGCAAGTCTTTAGTGAATAAGATATGATTTGAACCAAATTGCAAGCCACAATAGAAAATGTTGAATATTTAGAAATTTATCATTCATTTTAGAGTTCTTTTCTCATAGATTATATCCTGGTATGTGTGTTGAGTTGAAGTAGAATTTTACTGCTGAAATTGAGGTTTTTCTTGGTATTGTATGAGTGTAGACATTTACTTATAGGTGCTAGAATCAAAAGTAGCACTGAAACACAACATGTCAACCCTAGGTCTTTTTCATTAGGCTATTTCAAGCAGTGTTTCACAGTTGTCCTAGTACTTAACATACATGATTGAAACCCTTTCCTATGTTTTCTAAAATTGGCATCAAAAAGAAAGCATGCCTCAATAAAACATGCATACAGGGCCTGTACAAACCTGGAAAAGGTGTATTAAAACTTTTTAACTGAGAGTAAGCTTTGAGGAATAATTAGATTACCAGTAAGTCAATATCCATTTCACTTTGGCAATTTGGCTTTGTTAGAACACAAGCTATGTTGCCGTTAATTTAAGAATAATTAAACTGTTAATTCTTCAGGTGACAATGATGATGACCCCACTGTTAATTGGGCTCGCTACAATGGTGTTCATGAGAAGTTGGAAATGAAGGTTCCTGATCGCATTGTTGTGGCAGGTATGACCAGTTCTAGAAAGGATTATATTGAATTTAAAAATATAGAAGAACGTTATCTTGTTATAGAAAAAACTATTAACAGTTTATGTTTATAAGGTTCTTTATGAAGATTAAGTTCCCAGACATCCAAGTATAGCTCCAGAATCACAGTATTATTCCTGGACCTGTGTATGCACATCCCATACAGTATTTTCCATTGATGGACTGTGATAAATTACTATTGTTTGTTTAAGAGATTAAGTTCCTGGATTCCTAGCAGTTTCAAGATGGAGTATTATCATGCCTCCAAATCTGTACTGATATGCATCCTGAATTCTGATTTTGTTTAAAGCTAAATTTTGATAAAACATTGAAATTGAAATCATCAACTTGGTATGAGTAAAACTAAAACTGAAACATGACATGGAATTAATGTAACATTATAATTTTCTTAACCAATATTTTGAACAGTATCAAAATGATGTTTTTTTTTCTTTTTCATGAAATGTTGCCAATAGGTGGGGACCAGCATATAGGTACTCGAGGAGTTCCTAGGGAGGTGGAGCTTGAGCAGTCCATGATGCCTCAGCCAGACCCAGCACTATTCAGAGTACAGGTACATTCTTCTGTATTGGTATTTCAGATCTTGGATACTGATAGTTTGATGGACAGTGTAAATAACTTTTATCTGAGTGAACAGCATAAAATTATTATTGGCACGTCAAGGGAGGAAAATCAGTTTTGCTGCAAGAGGCTTTCTATGCTTTGTTACGGATCCTTTACAAAAGCCCTTGCTTGCAATGCTGGTGCTATTGGACATAGATATTGCTCACAGAAATTGGTTATGCAATGCCCCTTCAATAACCTTTCAATTTAGTAAATGTTATTCCATTTACACCCTGCTCAGCCAATAACAGAAGTTTTTTTTTTCATAGTCAACCAGATGAGAGACAGTGTGCTCAACAAACTGACAGTTAAGCTCTCCTACTCCCCCACCTATCTGGTCTTATCCTAGCTGTTGCTATTTGATTTCATGTCATATTCCACATTAGATAAGCACCTACACAGCCATTTATGTGGCAGATTGGATTATAACTTTGAATCTCTGCAGCTGATTTATGTCACAGAAAAGGATGTGTAGTAACAACACTGATTTTCTTTACTTGACACACAGGTGTGAGGATACATAGCAGTATCAAGTGAAGGCTGGGTAGTAAGCATATTTGTAGGAAGTCGCTAACTAATGTTTCAAGTTACAAAAGTTTATGTTACACCACCTGGAGAACTAAACTTATATGAAACCTTACCCTGCTATGTAAGCTGCTGAATATGACGTCCTGTTATATGTAGATTGAGAAATAATCTAGTAAAACAATCTTTTTAGGAATGATCCTTACACATAAAACATACTTTAATACAACATTATAATATTAGAGCTAAGTTTTTGCACACCAACATTTTTAATTAAAGGGGTCCAAATTTGTGAAAAAAGAATATGTATTTAGACACCTGATGAAAAATGGAGTATCATAATTTTATACCAAATATGAAACATAATGTATATTTTCATAAGGCTGAGGAGTTAACACAGCATGCTTTACATAGTTTTGAAATCCCTTTAGAGAGGAAAAGAAGTTTCCATAATTAGATACCCATAGAACTCAAACATAGATATTACACTGGATCATATGCAGTGATAAAAAGTCCTGAATTTTTGTGTTAAATCAGATATTGATGAATTTTATACAGTCCTTTTCTAACACTGACAGAGTCTAATGTCATAAGAACCATAACTTTTGGTTGGATTTTAAATGAGTAAGGCCACTTATAAAAAGATTTAACCTGTAACTTAACTTACCTCCTAACTTAAGGAAAATGTAACCTTTGGCTACAAAGCCTGATTCAGCCAAAATCTAGTATCTAAAGAATCGAGTTGCATAAGACCCATAACTTGAATTTATCATTTAGGCCTAATCGTAAAGGGTAAGGTGAGACTTTGATTTTAGCACTGGGGCTTTAAACAGATGTTTTGATGTTTTTAAAACAAAATTTCCACTCATTCTTATTTCACTCTCATTAACTGTGTTGCATCATTTGACACAGTTGTTCCATGGCACACCTTTTTACTTAGTAATAAGAGTGAAAATTTATTCATGACTTGAACAGTAGTGCATTCAGGTTGATGATCAGCAGTTAGGTAGTCCTATCCTTTGCCAGCTTACGAAGGGAATGAAATTGTATGAGAGAATTGTGGTAGTGAGTACAGTCTGATTGAGAGAGCTGACCAGGGTATGCTGAAATGGTTCATACATATGGAGAGGATGAGCAAAGAAAACTAAGAAGACTCATGTGTCACAAGTGAAGGGAAGAAAAGGGAGAGGAAGACCAAGGAGATGAAGGGTGGAGTAAAAGAAGGCTATCTGGACCTGAAAATTCAGGATGGTGACAGGCCTGCATAAGATAGACTGAACTGGATCAGTATGATATATAGGTTTCAATGGTCTGAACCCAGTCATATGAAATGGTCATGGTAATCAATGAAATAGCATGTGGGGCTTTGCTGTAGATGTTAGACACTGTTAAGTACATTATTCATGACAATTAGGGATTGAATGTGTGCAAGTGACGCTGTTATTCGTTTGTGCTGGGACTACCTCACTAAGGTGGGGAAGCAGTTTTGTTGGATAGTGTTAATACTAACTAATAAAGCACGGATTTTATGCTTAATTGCCTTTCCACCTCAGCAGGGTAGTGGTAGAAACAAATGAACTATGGCCTTATGTGTACACATATAAGAATGATATCATCATGAGTATCAGGGACTGGGTATCACTGTTTAAGATGGATTTCTGTAATAAAGAAGTCAGAATAACCTTTTCAAGCTTATAGAAGAGTAAAAATTTTACATTGAGGGAATGAAAGAAGTCAGAATAAGCTTTTCAAGCTTATAGAAGAGTAAGATTTTTATCATATGAGGGAATGCTAGAGAGAAGAGGAAGTGAAAGGTTTTTGACCCCATATGCTTGGCTTACCCTTTCATGTTATTGTGTCATGCTGGCTGACTCTGTTTTCATCAAATATAGTCCTTTTGTCTGTATTCATTTGTTATTTATTCACACACATTCTCTTGTTTAGATTGTTAAGAATTGTGTAGTCACTGCTTTCTTCAGCATGCAACAGGAACTTTGTGCAGTCCTTAGAGCCTTGTGCAGTAACCAGTGCAAAGTCATGGCATTACTTGACTAAATTCATTTCCTTCTGATATGACACTTTTTCTTGCCCATCACTTGTTCATTACCTTCAGAATCATCTCTGTGGCTATATCAGTGAATATTTCTTCCTTATTGTTTTTACCAATTTTTTTATTTGTGCTATATTTTATCTCCTGTTTATATTATATGCTTTGTATCCATGGTGTCACTTTTAGTGTATTAATTTCTCATATTTACTTTCACTTTTATAGCTTTTTGAGAAAGATGTAAAAGCCTGAACACTGGCTTTTCCTGTCTTTTCAGTACTGCTTAGTATTCCGCTGTGGAAAAAAAAGACAACACAATAGAAATTTTGGCTCGCTTTCCTCCTTTTTAATCTGCCTTAAATTCCAATTTTACATCTGAAGTTTTGCTTTATAGCTTTTATTTGTGCCTCTGTTATAAGTAATACTTAACACCATTTTTCTCAGAACTGTCACTGTCACTTAATACCATCTTTATAGAGAGTGTGACACCTGCTGTAGTTATATCATTGAAAATCTTATAAATCATGCTAAAGCAAAGATTAAGAATGATAAACAAATGGACAGAGAAATGTAAAAGACAGGGAAAAAAATGATTATACCTCATTATATCTTAAGCCCAGGGAAGAAACAGGCTGTACCTTTTAGAAAATATTGGTGAGTGGAGGCAAATAGTTTGAAATTAAAAATTTAAAATAGTGGTTATGAAGACATCAGTCATTGGGAGAAGTGTGAATGAGTATTTGCAGAAAAACAAGCTATTTTAGAGATAAGTATAGGGATTAAGAACTTTTTCCTTACTAAGATCATGGGATAGATTGTGCTAGAGAAGGAAGAGCATTATAGATAGACTTATAGTTGGAATTGGGAGGATAGGTAAAGAAAGATTTAAGAGAGACATACTTTGTGAAGACAGCTTCATGAAGGAACACATAGGAAATCCTTTTATAATGGCCTAGTAATGTAGAACTTATGGTTGATGATGCATTGGTCTGGAAGATACAGTATATGATGTAGCTAAGAGTGAAAGGAGAAGTGGTAGACTGCAGAAGGATAAATGTAGTGAGAGAAGTGAACAGAGCTATATGCATAGATGCATATCTATCTCTGCATCTGTTTTTCTAATGCCCATTCCCTCCAGAAACACCCTCATGAGTTTGGCCATGGCAAGAGTCTCCATTATCGGTGAACTCTAGTGCCACTTCTAAGCCTATAGTGCCTCACTTACAACAGACCATTGTCTGAGGGTAACTCTAGCAGTGTCTTGAGAGTCTCATGGTGAAAATGAAAATGGTACTGGAATTTTATCTGAATGGATGCACTGGAATCACTTTTATGTGGGATTAAGAATGGAAACTGTTCTTACTTGACAAATTACTATAGCATGGAGAGGAAAAAACTAAGGGCTTATATTTATGTTAAACTTTCATGTTTCCTTGTAACACTCTGGACATGCATTCAGGATGTGGAAGTGTTTAGTAGATTTGAGTGGGTATATGAAAATGATTCACCTCATGTAAATACAATTGAATAGAAGATGATAGAATGATAGATACAAACTAGTAGATTGTCTCCTGTTTGTAGATTGGAGATGTGTAAGCATGTTGTCTGCCTGTGAGTCAGCATATTCCTTCCTCTGCATACACCAGTTTTACCTCTGAAAGAAGTATGCCTCATTTTTTTAAGCTTTTTTTTGTACTTAAGAAGGTCAGTTTTGTGTGGAATCTATAAGTCCAGTGCCTTGAGAAAAGAACCTTGAAGGTCAGATGGCAAAGCATACATGACATGGTACACCATTTAAAGGTCGTGTAAGACGTATATGGAGGGCAGTAGTGTCCTAACTGTAAACTTTTTCATCTACTGTATGCTTTTAGCTGGCCTGTGATGAACAGTGTCCTAGTTGTAGTAGATATATACAGGGATCATTAGACTGGCTATATATAACCCAATTATTTGTGCTAGAAAATATTATCTGATATATATTTCTCAATTCATATTTTGTCATGTTGGGATTTACGTACAATATCTCATTGAAGAGAGTGTTCAGAAATGGTTTGGACATATGGGGAGATTTAGTAAGGGGGAGATGAAATGGTGTGGACATATGGAGAGGATGAGCAAGATTTTGACAGAAAGGATTTACATATCAGAAGTGGAGGGAACAAGTGAAGGGGAAACTGAGCAGGAGATGAAAGGGCAAATGAAAGATGCTTTGAAATAGCAGGGCCTAACATGCAGGAGGTTGAGGATGTGCATGGGATAAAGTGAATCAGAGTGATATTGTATACAGGGGATGATGTGATATCAGTGGACTGAACCAGGCAGTTGAAGGAAACCATGGAAAGGTCTCTAGGGTTGGCTGTGTGTAGGTGGGCTATGGTTTTGGTGCATAAAACTTGATGGCTAGTCAGTGGATATGAGCAGATGAGGCTGTTCATCTGTTCCTGGCAGTGCCTTGCTAGATGAGAAATAGTGAACAATTGCAACTCTTTATTTTTTGATGAATTCCATTTTTTTATTTTCTATTTTGATCATATAGGAGTATGTTTTACAAAATGTTTTAAAAGCATTCTCACTAATTATGTTAAAACATTGTTCCTTCTGGTTACATAGATTTGGTCTTTATTTCCTCAGACCCCTCCTCGAACGATTACACTGGATGCTTATGCATACCCTGGTACAGATGATGTTTCACCAGCAGATGACAGAGAAAGCAGCACCCCAGGATCAGCACCAACCATCCTCCCACGCAACAGTAATTCATTTATACACCCAGTGTAAGCATTTTGTGAAAAAAAGAATACTTAAAAAACTTAAATGAAATACGATATTATAGTTTTGAAGAAATGAAAGGAGGGTTTAGAATTAGGTTTATTGATTGAAATATAAACTGGATTTATTTGCTGAATAAACATTCATGGAAGATTATAATAAGTTCATTCTTTATAGATTTTTTTTAATGTTAGATTTGTGAAGAGAGAAGAGTTGGTGAAAACCTTACGTAATGTGAAATGTGGCGAGGCACCTAGAGTAGGTGATATTGCAATTGGATATCTTAAGAAAGGTGGTGACTGTGATGTTAATTGATTAGTTGGGATTTTCAGTGTATGTATGAATCATGGTAAGATGCCTGATGATTAGTGGAAAGCATGTATAATGCCAACGTTGGTGAAAACTTTACGTAATGTGAAATGTGGCAAGGTACCTAGAGTAGGTGATATTGCACTTGAATCTCTTAAGAAAGGTGGTGACTGTGATGTTAATTGGTTAGTTGGGATTTTCAGTGTATGTATGAATCATGGTAAGATGCCTGATGATTAGTGGAAAGCATGTATAATGCCAATGTTTAAAGGCAAGGGGGATAAAGGTGAGTGTTCAAACTATAGTTGTATAACACTGTTGAGTGCACCTGTAAAATGATTAAGGGGATGAAGGCATATACAGAGCATCAGATTGGGAGGGAACATTGTGGTTGTATAAGTTGGCTCAGGTGTTTGCTTTAAAGAATGTTTTTGAGAAATACTTAGAGAAACAAAAGGATTAATATGTAGCCTTTGTAGATCTGGAGAAAGCATGTATGGGGTTGAAAGATTGCCTTGTGAAAAGTCTTAAGAAGATATAGGATGGGGAAATACTGCTGAAAGCAGTGAGAAGTTATAATCGAGTGTAAAGCATGTGTACGAGTAAGAAGAGAGAAGAGTAAGTGTTTCTAAGTGAAATTTGGTCTGCAGAGGGATGTATAATATTTCCATGGTTGTTTAATTTGCTTATGGATAGGTTGATGAGGGAGGTAAATTAGAGAATCTTGGAGCTAGAGGTGAATATGCAGTCTGTAGGGGATGAAAGGGTTTAGGAAATGAGTCAGTTGTTGTTTGTTGATGATACAGCACTGGTAGCAGATTTGAGTAAGCAACTGCAAAACTTGATGACTAAGTTTGAAAGAGGTGCTAAAGGAGAGAGTTGAGGGCAAATGTGAATAGAATGTGAAGTTATTAGGTTTAGCAGGAGAGAGACAATTTAGTTGGGGTATGAGCTTGAAGGAAGTGATGTGTTTTAGATACCTGGGAGTGGAACCATGGCAGTGGAAGTGTCATTGGGTGGGCAAGAGGCAAAGATTCTTGGAGCCTTGAAGAATGTATGGAAAGAGAGGTTGTTGTCTGGGAGAGCAAAAATGGGTATGTTTGAAGGTATAGTAGTCCCATCAGTGTTATATGGATGTGAGGCATAGGTTATAGATAAGGATGTATGGAGCAGGGTGGATGTGTTGGAAATGAAATGTTTGAGGGCAATATGTGATGAGGTGATTTGATTAAGAAAGTGATAAAAGGGCAAGAGAGAGGCATGGTGATGAAATGAGTGTGGTTGAGGGAACTGAATAGGATGTGCTGAAATGGTTTGGACACATGGAGAGAATGAGTAGAGAGAGGTTAACAAAGAAGTTATATGTAATAGTTCATGGAGGGAACAAGGAGAAGGGCTTGACTAAATTGGAAATGGAAGGGTGGAGTGAAAGATATTTTGAGTGGTCAAGGCCTAAACATGTAGGGGTGAAAGGCATGCACAGGAGAGTGAATTGGAGTGATATGGTTTACAGGGGTCAGTGTGCAGGAGAGAGTGAATTGGAGTGGTGTAGTATACAGGGGTCAATTTGCTGTCAGTGGACTGAACCAGGACATGTGAAGTGGCCAGAGTAAACTATGGAAAGGTCTTTTAGATCTGATTATGCATAAGGAGCTTTAGTTTCAGTGCATTACATATGACAACTAGAGAATGGATGTGATTGAATGCTGCCTTTCTTCATATGTTCCAAGTACTTCCTTGCTAGCACAGGAAACAGCAATCAATTGTGAAAAAAAGTATTTTTTGTACATGGATATGTAAGTGCAAAGAATTAATGTAATTTTGTTCTTATGATACAGATATTCAGATAGGGGGGAAATATGTTTCTTTGAAACAGATTAATTGTCGGTCAGTTTAACTTATGTATGGTCCAAGGTAAGGAGCATGAAGACAAGCAGAGTGCATATATTGTTTTCCTATATAAGGGTAATTGGGATAGGAGTGATTACTGGAATTATAGATATTTAAGCATGATGAGCACAGCTGGAAAGATGTGTGGAAGAATGGTGACCTAAAGGGTGGTGGTCTTCTCAGAACATCTTATGGGAGAGGACCAGTGTGGTTTCAGGAGAGATAAATGATGTATGGGTTGTTTGCTTTGAAGAATATGTGTGAGAAATACTTTGAGATAAGAATGCATGTGAGAAATACTTTGAGATTTAGTGGGTAAACCATGGAAAGTTCTGTGGAGCCTGGATGTGGAAAGGGAGCTGTGGTTTCAGTGCATTATTACATGACAGCTAGAGACTGAGTGTGAACGAATGGTGCCTTTGTTGTCTTTTCCTAGCACTACCTTGCACACATGAGGGGGGAGGGTGTTGTTGTTCTATGTGTGGCGAGGTGGCGATGGGAATAAATAAAGGCAGACAGTATGAATTATGTACATGTGTATATATGTATATGTCTGTGTGTGTATATATATATATGTGTACATTGAGATGTATAGGTATGTATATTTGTGTGTGTGGACGTGTATGTGTATGCATGTGCGTGTGGGTGGGTTGGGCCATTCTTTTGTCTGTTTCCTTGCGCTCCTTCGCTAATGCAGGAGACAGCGACAAAGTATAACAAATGAATAAATAAATATATTCTATTATCATTATACATAATTGCTGCTTCCTGCATAAATGAGGTAGTGCCAGGAAACAGATGAAGAATGGCCCATCCACTCTCATACACATTTTATTTTTTTTTTTTTAATTTTCCAAAAGAGGGAACAGAGAAGGGGGCCAGGTGAGGATATTCCCTCAAAGGCCCAGTCCTCTGTTCTTAACGCTACCTCGCTGATGCGGGAAATGGCAAATAGTTTGAAAGAAGAAAAAAGAATATATATATATATTTTTTTTTTTTTTTTATACTTTGTCGCTGTCTCCCACGTTTGCGAGGTAGCGCAAGGAAACAGACGAAAGAAATGGCCCAACCCCCCCCATACACATGTACATACACACGTCCACACACGCAAATATACATACCTACACAGCTTTCCTTGGTTTACCCCGGACGCTTCACATGCCTTGATTCAATCCACTGACAGCACGTCAACCCCTGTATACCACATCGCTCCAATTCCCTCTATTCCTTGCCCTCCTTTCACCCTCCTGCATGTTCAGGCCCCGATCACACAAAATCCTTTTCACTCCATCTTTCCACCTCCAATTTGGTCTCCCTCTTCTCCTCGTTCCCTCCACCTCCGACACATATATCCTCTTGGTCAATCTTTCCTCACTCATTCTCTCCATGTGCCCAAACCATTTCAAAACACCCTCTTCTGCTCTCTCAACCACGCTCTTTTTATTTCCACACATCTCTCTTACCCTTACGTTACTTACTCGATCAAACCACCTCACACCACACATTGTCCTCAAACATCTCATTTCCAGCACATCCATCCTCCTGCGCACAACTCTATCCATAGCCCACGCCTCGCAACCATACAACATTGTTGGAACTACTATTCCTTCAAACATACCCATTTTTGCTTTCCGGGATAATGTTCTCGACTTCCACACATTTTTCAAGGCTCCCAAAATTTTCGCCCCCTCCCCCACCCTATGATCCACTTCCGCTTCCATGGTTCCATCCGCTGCCAGATCCACTCCCAGATATCTAAAACACTTCACTTCCTCCAGTTTTTCTCCATTCAAACTCACCTCCCAATTGACTTGACCCTCAACCCTACTGTACCTAATAACCTTGCTCTTATTCACATTTACTCTTAACTTTCTTCTTCCACACACTTTACCAAACTCTGTCACCAGCTTCTGCAGTTTCTCACATGAATCCGCCACCAGCGCTGTATCATCAGCGAACAACAACTGACTCACTTCCCAAGCTCTCTCATCCCCAACAGACTTCATACTTGCCCCTCTTTCCAAGACTCTTGCATTTACCTCCCTAACAACCCCATCCATAAACAAATTAAACAACCATGGAGACATCACACACCCCTGCCGCAAACCTACATTCACTGAGAACCAATCACTTTCCTCTCTTCCTACACGTACACATGCCTTACATCCTCGATAAAAACTTTTCACTGCTTCTAACAACTTGCCTCCCACACCATATATTCTTAATACCTTCCACAGAGCATCTCTATCAACTCTATCATATGCCTTCTCCAGATCCATATATATATATATATATATATATATATATATATATATATATATATATATATTATCCCTGGGGATAGGGGAGAAAGAATACTTCCCACGTATTCCCTGCGTGTTGTAGAAGGCGACTAAAAGGGGAGGGAGCGGGGGGCTGGAAATCCTCCCCTCTTGTTTTTTTTTAATTTTCCAAAAGAAGGCACAGAGAAGGGGGCCAGGTGAGGATATTCCCTCAGAGGCCCAGTCCTCTGTTCTTAACGCTACCTTGCTAACGTGGGAAATGGCGAATAGTTTGAAAGAAAGAAAAAGATATATATATATATATATATATATATATATATATATATATATATATATATATATATATATATTATCTCGGAAAGCAAAAATGGGTATGTTTGAAGGAATAGTGGTTCCAACAATGTTGTACGGTTGCGAGGCGTGGGCTATGGATAGAGTTGTGCGCAGGAGGATGGATGTGCTGGAAATGAGATGTTTGAGGACAATGTGTGGTGTGAGGTGGTTTGATCGAGTAAGTAACGTAAGGGTTAGAGAGATGTGTGGAAATAAAATGAGCGTGGTTGAGAGACCAGAAGAGTGTGTTTTGAAATGGTTTGGGCACATGGAGAGAATGAGTGAGGAAAGATTGACCAAGAGGATATATGTGTCGGAGGTGGAGGGAACGAGGAGAAGTGGGAGACCAAATTGGAGGTGGAAAGATGGAGTGAAACAGATTTTGTGTGATCGGGGCCTGAACATGCAGGAGGGTGAAAGGAGGGCAAGGAATAGAGTGAATTGGATCGATGTGGTATACCGGAGTTGACGTGCTGTCAGTGGATTGAATCAGGGCATGTGAAGCGTCTGGGGTAAACCATGGAAAGCTGTGTAGGTATGTATATTTGCGTGTGTGGACGTATGTATATACATGTGTATGGGGGTGGGTTGGGCCATTTCTTTCGTCTGTTTCCTTGCGCTACCTATATATATATATATATATATATATATATATATATATATATATATATATATATATATATATATATATTACTGAAGCAGGGAGTAGCAATGCTGTTCCTGTGGGACGAGGTAGCAACAGGAATGGATGAAGGCAAGCAAGTATGAATATGTACATGTGTATATATGTATATGTTGTTATTATAGGTATGTGAATGGTCATTTATGTATATATATGTGTATGAGAGTGGATGGGCCATTCTTCATCTGTTTCCTGGCACTACCTCACTTACGCAGGAAACAGTAATTATGTATAATGATAATAGAATATATTTATTTATTTATTTGTTATACTTTGTCGCTGTCTCCTGCATTAGCGAAGTAGCGCCAGGAAACAGACAAAAGAATGGCCCAACCCACCCACATACACATGTATATACATACATGTCCACACACGCACATATACGTACCTTTACATTTCAATGTATCCATATATATACATACACAGACATATACATATATACACATGTACATAATTCATACTTGCTGCCTTTATGCATTCCTGTTGCCCCCCGCCACACATGAAATGACATCCCCCTCCCCCCGCATGTGTACAAGATAGCACTAGGAAAAGACAACAAAGGCCATATTCGTTCACACTCAGTCTCTAGTTGTCATGTATACTTAGTCAGTGTCTCCTGCGTTAGCAAGGTAGCGCAAGGAAACAGATGAAAGAATGGCCCAACCCACCCACATACACATCTATATACATAAACGTCCACACACGTACATATACATACCTATACATTTCAACGTTATTGGATTACATGTTAATTGACAGGCGCGCGAAAGAGAGACTTTTGGATGTTAATGTGCTGAGAGGTGCAACTGGAGGGATGTCTGATCATTATCTTGTGGAGGCTAAGGTGAAGATTTGTATGGGTTTTCAGAAAAGAAGAGTGAATGTTGGGGTGAAGAGGGTGGTCAGAGTAAGTGAGCTTGGGAAGGAGGCTTGTGTGAGGGAGTACCAGGAGAGACTGAGTACAGAATGGAAAAAGGTGAGAACAATTGAAGTAAGGGGAGTGGGGGAGGAATGGGATGTATTTAGGGAATCAGTGATGGATTGTGCAAAAGATGCTTGTGGCATGAGAAGAGTGGGAGGTGGGTTGATTAGAAAGGGTAGTGAGTGGTGGGATGAAGAAGTAAGAGTATTAGTGAAAGAGAAGAGAGAGGCATTTGGACGATTTTTGCAGGGAAAAAATGAAATTGAGTGGGAGATGTATAAAAGAAAGAGACAGGAGGTCAAGAGAAAGGTGCAAGAGGTGAAAAAAAGGGCAAATGAGAGTTGGGGTGAGAGAGTATCATTAAATTTTAGGGAGAATAAAAAGATGTTCTGGAAGGAGGTAAATAAAGTGCGTAAGACAAGGGAGCAAATGGGAACTTCAGTGAAGGGCGCTAATGGGGAGGTGATAACAAGTAGTGGTGATGTGAGAAGATGGAGTGAGTATTTTGAAGGTTTGTTGAATGTGTTTGATGATAGAGTGGCAGATATAGGGTGTTTTGGTCGAGGTGGTGTGCAAAGTGAGAGGGTTAGGGAAAATGATTTGGTAAACAGAGAAGAGGTAGTAAAAGCTTTGCGGAAGATGAAAGCCGGCAAGGCAGCAGGTTTGGATGGTATTGCAGTGGAATTTATTAAAAAAGGGGGTGACTGTATTGTTGACTGGTTGGTAAGTTTATTTAATGTATGTATGACTCATGGTGAGGTGCCTGAGGATTGGCAGAATGCGTGCATAGTGCCATTGTACAAAGGCAAAGGGGATAAGAGTGAGTGCTCAAATTACAGAGGTATAAGTTTGTTGAGTATTCCTGGTAAATTATATGGGAGGATATTGATTGAGAGGGTGAAGGCATGTACAGAGCATCAGATTGGGGAAGAGCAGTGTGGTTTCAGAAGTGGTAGAGGATGTGTGGATCAGGTGTTTGCTTTGAAGAATGTATGTGAGAAATACTTAGAAAAGTAAATGGATTTGTATGTAGCATTTATGGATCTGGAGAAGGCATATGATAGAGTTGATAGAGATGCTCTGTGGAAGGTATTAAGAATATATGGTGTGGGAGGCAAGTTGTTAGAAGCAGTGAAAAGTTTTTATCAAGGATGTAAGGCATGTGTACGTGTAGGAAGAGAGGAAAGTGATTGGTTCTCAGTGAATGTAGGTTTGCGGCAGGGGTGTGTGATGTCTCCATGGTGTTTAATTTGTTTATGGATGGGGTTGTTAGGGAGGTGAATGCAAGAGTTTTGGAAAGAGGGGCAAGTATGAAGTCTGTTGGGGATGAGAGAGCTTGGGAAGTGAGTCAGTTGTTGTTCGCTGATGATACAGCGCTGGTGGCTGATTCATGTGAGAAACTGCAGAAGCTGGTGACTGAGTTTGGTAAAGTGTGTGAAAGAAGAAAGTTAAGAGTAAATGTGAATAAGAGCAAGGTTATTAGGTACAGTAGGGTTGAGGGTCAAGTCAATTGGGAGGTGAGTTTGAATGGAGAAAAACTGGAGGAAGTGAAGTGTTTTAGATATCTGGGAGTGGATCTGGCAGCGGATGGAACCATGGAAGCGGAAGTGGATCATAGGGTGGGGGAGGGGGCGAAAATTCTGGGAGCCTTGAAGAATGTGTGGAAGTCGAGAACATTATCTCGGAAAGCAAAAATGGGTATGTTTGAAGGAATAGTGGTTCCAACAATGTTGTATGGTTGCGAGGCGTGGGCTATGGATAGAGTTGTGCGCAGGAGGATGGATGTGCTGGAAATGAGATGTTTGAGGACAATATGTGGTGTGAGGTGGTTTGATCGAGTAAGTAACGTAAGGGTAAGAGAGATGTGTGGAAATAAAAAGAGCGTGGTTGAGAGAGCAGAAGAGGGTGTTTTGAAATGGTTCGGGCACATGGAGAGAATGAGTGAGGAAAGATTGACCAAGAGAATATATGTGTCGGAGGTGGAGGGAACGAGGAGAAGAGGGAGACCAAATTGGAGGTGGAAAGATGGAGTGAAAAAGATTTTGTGTGATCGGGGCCTGAACATGCAGGAGGGTGAAAGGAGGGCAAGGAATAGAGTGATTTGGAGCGATGTGGTATACCGGGGTTGACGTGCTGTCAGTGGATTGAATCAAGGCATGTGAAGCGTCTGGGGTAAACCATGGAAAGCTGTGTAGGTATGTATATTTGCGTGTGTGGACGTATGTATATACATGTGTATGGGGGTGGGTTGGGCCATTTCTTTTGTCTGTTTCCTTGCGCTACCTCGCAAACGCGGGAGACAGCAAAAAAAAAAAAAAAAAAAACCATTTCAACGTACACTTACATATCCATACACAGACATATACATATATACACATGTACATATCCATACATACTGCCTTCATCCATTTCCGTTGCCACCACGCCACACATGAAATGGCACCCCCTCCCCATGCGTGCATGAGGTAGCACCAGGAAAAGACAACAGCGGCCACATTCGTTCACACTCAGTCTGTAGCTGTCAGGTGTAATACTCCAAAACCACAGCTCCCTTTCCACATCCAGGCCCCACAGACCTTTCCATGGTTTACCCCAGACACTTCACATGCCCTGGTTCAAACCGTTGACAGCACATCGACCCTGGTATACCACATCGTTCCAATTCACTCTATTCCTTGCACGACTTTCACCCTCTTGTATGTTCAGGCCTCAATCGCTCAGAACACAGGAAATGGTGAATATGTATTAGAAAAAAAAAAGGGCATGTGAAGTGTTTGGTGTAAGCCATGGAAAGGTCTGTGGGGACTGGATGTGGATAGGGAGCTGTGGTTTCGGTGCATTACACATGAGAGCTAGAGACCGAGTGTGAATGAATGTGGCCTTTTTTGTCTGAAATCCTGGTGCTACCTCATTGAAGCAGGGGGTAGCGATGCTGTTTCCTGTGGGGCAGGGTAGCGCCGGGAATGTATATATATAGTTTTTCTCATACATATTCGCCATTTCCCACATTGGCAAGGTAGCATTAAGAACAGAGGACCGAGGTTTAGAGGAAATATCCTCACTTGGCCCCCGTTGTTCCTTTCTTTGGAAAAGTAAAAAAAACGGGAGGGGAGGATTTCCAGACCCCCGCTCCATCCCCTTTTAGTTGCCTTCTATGACATGCAGGGTATATGTGGGAAATATTCTTTCTCCCCTATTGTTTAACATGTCGTTTCAAATTGTCTAGAAATAGAAACATGGAAAAAAAACAGGAAAGAAGTTAAGGGATGAGCATGTAGAATTGCACTTTTAAGAAAGTTAGGTGAGAGGCCAACATATATAATATCATTGAAAAAGTACAGATGGTTAATATGGTGTGGAGGCATTAAGATGGCAGTTTGTTAGAGGCTGACACATTAGAGGTTAGCACAAGAAGCATTGGAAATGAGAATCTTTAAGTTGTCTAAGCTTGAACATTCAGGAGGGTGAGAGGCATACATAGGATATAGGGAGTTGAAGCAATATGGTATGCAGTTAGTGACAGGCTGTTAAGGGGTTAACTAGGGCACATGAAGCAGTCAAGGAGAACTAGATTGGTCTTCTTCATTTGACTATGTGGGATGAGTGCTCTTGACTTGATATGAATGACAACTAGAGGGTGAGCGTGAACAAGTGACACCATTCCTCAGCTGTTTCTGATGCTACCTTGCTAGTGCAGGAAAGTATGAATATTTGAAAATAGAATAAAAAGCTGTAGTTGTTAGCTGTGTTCCTATCTGTCTGTCTGTATCTCTGATGCCTGTTCACTCTTAGAAGTCCCTTATGAGAGTGGCCATGATAAAATTCTTTCCATAACTGAACTTCAGTGCCGCTTCTTATCCTTTAGAGGCTCACTTTCAGTAGGGCACTGGCAGAGGGCAACTTCAGCACAGTTTTTAGATGTTAGGAGTGCAGCAGAAACATTGCTGCGCATCTAATATCTCAAATCTGGAAGAGCCATAAATCAGCCTTTGTATGGGTTCTGGTGTGACTGCTTTGCTGTACACTTTTATGTATACCGGTTGAGTATCCCTTATCTGAAATGCCTGGGACCAGAAGTGTTTTAGATTTTGGATTTTTTTGGATTTTGAAATATTTGCATATACATAATGAGTTATGGAAAACAAGATAGTATGGAAACAAATGGGTTAGAGCTGAGACATACCTCTACTTTTTGACCATTCAGTGGTCTTCCTCAGGATGTACTGATTTTAGCATTTGGTGGGGTCATATTCCCCAGTAAGTCATGGTCACCCAGTCAGATGCCTTTGTGTGTCGCTTTCTGATTGGATCGCTTGTCCTACTACCTCCACTCATTCACAGTGATATCCTTTGCATGATGTGAACAGCAGATAAACCCATACCTTGTGTTAATGTTGTCTTTAGTTTTGATATAAGCCTCTTCTAACGTCTTTCTTATTTATTTGCTTAGGCCCTTGTGAAGTATTCTCGCCCTGTCCCACTACACAGATTTGCAGTGACAAGTTCCACTCTTGTTTATAGCACGTTGAGATTTGCATGGTATAAACAGAGCAGAACTCATTGCTGTAAGTCTGTGTAATGGGACGAGGCAAGAATACTGCACAATGGCCTAGACAAACAAATAAGAAAGACATTAGAAGTGGCTTACATTGCTGCAAAAGACAACGTTAACACAAGGACTGATTTCATCTGCTGGTCACGTCAGGCAGCAAAGAGCACTGTGAACGAGTGGAGGCAGCAGGATAAGCAATCCAATCAGTGACCAACATGCCAAGGCATCCGACCAGGTGACCGCCACTTGCTGGGGAATATGGTCCCACCGAATGCTGGAATCCATATCTCCTGAGGAAAACCGTTGAATGGTTGAAATGCTGAGGTTTGTCTTAGCTCTGACCCATTTGTTTCTATACCATCCTATTTTCCACATTTGTCTTGATGGATAAATGGATAATAGATAATGAGATATCTTGGGAATGAGACCCAAGTCTAAACAAAATCCATTTGTTTCTTATACACCTTTTGCACATAGCCTGAAGCTAATTTATACAATATTCTTAATAATTTTGTGCTCGAAACAAAGTTTGTGTAACACTGAACCATCAGAAGTCTAAGGTGTCACAATCTCGGCTTTTATGTAAATGGCTTTTTTAAATGTTTCCCTCAGAGTTATCTGCCTCATTAACAGTGGTTTTTGTCTTAGCAGTCTCTCTTTGATTTTATCAACTGACATGATTTTTTTGATTCTGTTATGATTGCATGCTGCTCTAGTCCTTCAGTAAGTCCATCACACATTTTTACCTTGTCATCTATAGACACTTTTTCTGCTGTGTTAACAATGTCGTCTTCAGTGTCTCTATCACGATCACCTTGATTCAGAACCATTTCAGCTATTTTATTATCGGTCAGTGAATGAACAAATGAAGCCTCATTATTTACAGGCCTCTTTGACATTTTCAACACTATCTTTGTACCACAGAGCAGAGAATAAGCAGAAAAACAATGAATAATGCACATAGGTTTGGTGGTGACGATGGTTTGTAATAGACTGGCCCCAACAGAGCATCAGAGCCTAGCATGGACAAGTGAGATCAGGTGTGGAATTTTTCACTCGTCACATCATGTTGCCACTCAAAAACGTTTTGGATTTTGGAGCATTTTGGATTTCAGATTTTTGGATTGGGGATGCGCAACCTGTATAGTAAATGTAACCCTTGTTACATCACTAACTTCCATCACTCTCCTGTGGCCATATCATGCTCTTGTAGGCGGAGGTATTTATTTGGAATCAGTTAATTTACTCTATCATTTATGCATGGGAACTATTTCATTAGTTTTTCAATTCTCTAGGATGATGCAAATGTCAAAACTTTCACCAGTAAGATGTGAATGTGAATGCTTTTTCCACAGTATACTTGTTTACTTTGTTTTATCTGGACAGAGCCCAAGCAATCTGGCCCCAAAGCCAATACCTAGTCATGTCATTTGCTTCTTCAGAGATTCTGGTAAGACTTCCATGTTGATGATTTTTTATCACCACTCAGTGTCGATCTGCACTGTATACTTTTAATCATCATCCTTGCTGATTGGGCTTAGGATGGGTTTAGCTTAAGACTTTTTGTATACACAGAAAAAAAGCTATTTAGGATTGCTGTCTTGTATAGCTCCTAATTTTTATGCATTTGCTGATTGTTTGGTGAATATATTAATTTTCCTCAGTGGTTTACTCCTTCCAGAGTGCATACTCATAGAGTTCTGTGCATATGTTCTCAGTCATTATCATAGCCATCTCATTCCTGCTGTTTTATACATTTGCATCTTATTTTTTCCCATTGATATTCTCCATGCTTTTGTGCTTTAGCATTCTACCTTACCTTTTCATCATTATCATGTTAGGTGTACATCTTGTCTATTCATATAAACTCACTATGTATTCTCATTTACTTTTAGCCCTCTGTATGAATCAAAGTACCTTTTCCAGCACTTAGATTATTTCTGGATGGGACATGCAGGATCTTCCTTATATTTATTGGAGACCAGTCATTGGTACATCATGTGTCCAAGACCAAGTTCTCTTTCTTGAAGCATTTACTAGAGGATATTTTACCCTTATTTTAATCAAGGGTAACTTTATGTACACTGAAAATATAAACCTCAGCCACAAGATTTAATTAGAAATAGTCTTTTACCAATCCTGAAAGTGCGAATATCAGTCACTTGATTGGTATGATAGTAGGTTATTGTGTCAGTTGCAACTTGTAATAGACACACCTTAAGATCAGTTAAAATTATTTATTGATCTGATCGTTTAAGAGTATATATTAATTCGAGACAGAAAATATTATGCCTTTATCATTGTTTTGCATCAGAAAGGTTTATCACATTAGCTTATAAGGATCAAAACAGTTTATGAATGTATTTTTATATAAAAAAAAAATCAGTAATAATCAACTTCAGCACATGAAACTGTAAATAATGAGTACTGCAGATGTTATTTATTTATCTGATTTCCTTTTTGTCATATCCACAGGACATTTGACAGTTCTTTAGATGAGTGCCAGCAGCTGCAGCACCAGCCACCTGGGTTGCAGTCAACTTTACTGCTGTATGTACAATCATGCCTGATACAGCCTAAACAGACTGCTCTGACAGGCTTTGCATAACACTGCTACCTCAACTCTAGTATGGTCATTGAACCCAACACTGCTTTGACAGTTGCCTCTACTGATCTTAAAATTGGAAATCTTTTTAAAAATGTAGAGAGGATTTTTTTTTTCTTTTACATTTGGCTCTGTCAGGAAATAAAGTGATTATGGGGTGATAGTTTGTGGGAAGTTTGATTTAATAGTGCAAATGCACAACTGTATTGTGAGTGCTAGGGCAGATTTGAAGAATTTATATATTGCTGTAAAACTGGCTCCAGTGTGATTGTGACAAAAAGACATGGAAAAACTGAGGGAAGTACAGTACATTCATAGATGAGAAAAACCACTTATCTAGTATTTAGGATAATTAAGTTACTAGGATGGCAAATATAGATGGTAGGTTCATGTCCTGTGCCATCTTATTTGACCCAGGGGATTAGGGATTGATAGGTAGACAACAGCAAGTGGGTAGTCTTCAGGTGAGAAGGGAAGTACTCTTAATAGATTGGTCTAGTAATTCCTGCCCTTGCCATATAGGGATTTGATAGGCAGCCTTCATTGTAATGTAAACCTTAACCAAGAATAATTCCTGTCTTGCTTTTAAAGATGTATGATACTTGTTTGCTCTGTTAATTTGTACCTACCCACCCTACAGATAAAGACAAAAATTCTCCCTTCACATCATTGTCATATGTTTAGATATTTTCTAAAATCTTTAATCACCTCTGATCTTCGACAGTCTGTCACTCCTAACAGAAATAATGAAATATTTTCCGTGCTATTTAGCTTACACCACGTTTCACATACTGCTTGTTTTTTATTTTCCTATGTTGTACTTCATCATATTAATTAAAGGTCATTGGGTTGTATCAAAAGATGCATTTCAGAAATAATTGTAAAACATAAATGCATGTCAAGTCACTTGTATACTGAACTGCTTTGCCCTCTGCACTTGCTGTAGCATTTAGATTTTAAGGGCTGTAGAGGCAGGTAGGGTGCTTAATATATTCTTATCAGCTTTTATTATCTTTACATACCCTGTTCTTTCTCATGTAATCTTCTTCAAACTTCAGAAAGATCTATAGGAAAGAATTAAGGAGCAGGTTGAGTGTGTGTGGAAAGTGTAAGTATGAACTTGATATTTTTCTCAGAGTTGTAGTTTCTTCTTTAGATGTTATTGAGCCAGTGAATGAAATTAAGCAGTTTAGGGAAAATTTTAGATGCATGTGGTCAGTTTACTTTAGACATTATGGGAACCCAATTTTGATAACTCTCTTCAGGCATGACAATGGTGCACCTGGGATTACTACAGACTTGAGTCCCAGTGAAGAGGTATCTCTGCTGAGACGACAAGTAGGTCGCCTCAATCGCCGTGTAATGGCACTGGAGTTGGATACACAGCAACGTGCAAACCGAGAAATGGTTATGTATGCCCTTGGTGTTGCATACTTCCTCATTAAGGCCATCTTGTGGATCAACAGAAACTGAATAAACAAAAGGAAAATTTTTTAACATGATAGTAAAATATTCTAAGGAAATCTCAACACAAGTGTTTCTCTGTTTAGAGGCTTTGTTCTTTTCTTTTGGTTAGGCCTCACTGTTATGATATGACATGATTTGAGTGCATCCTACAGAGAGCAGTTGCAACTTCTTTACTAGTCAGAAATGCTCTTTCTACGCATACTTCATCAAAATATGGAAAATTTATTATACACCTGGTAATGCTAATTGATATAGCCATATAACCTATAGTTAGTGCAGAAGCCTATTGTTTATAGAGCCTTACATGTATAAGCATAGTTAAATAAAATCTGGATTAATCTTAATCTGAGTTATAATGATTTGTAAATTGCTTCAAAAAATGTATGATTCTCACTTTAAGGGGTATTCTGATAATAGATGGAAGCTTGAAAATGTTTTTTTCTTGAAATTTAACATTAACTAACTCAGTGTAAGAAAGGTAATGCATACATCAAGAGAGAAATGAAATTATCAGCAGTATTTTGATAAATTGCATGTCAGTTGATCATAATTATCTCAGTATAGGTCACTATCAGGCTTAATGGCTTCTAAGTTGGAGCTAACAGTTTATGTTTGGGCTGTGAGTAGATTTCATATTTTTGTCTTTTCTTTGTAGAACATTTAGCTTACCTGTGCTCCATATTGGACATATCCATTAGACACTGTAAGTTAACAGTCTACATGTCAAGTAATGTTTTCTTTCCTTAGCTTTTGGACATTTACTGGCTTCAGTTTAGATAATAATACTGAACACTCATAATTTAGATCTCTTTTATTTGGTGGCATCATTACGTTGTAAACATTCATTCTGTTACACATTGTATTTTAATGACAGGATGCGTGACTTAGATACCAATTTTGTTAAGACTAGGATGTTTAAAGTTTATAAGCATCTAATCAGATGGATAGCTAACTGATTAGTGCCAGACACAGGTAACCTCAGTCAGGGCTCAGGGGAGGAGTTTAGATTGAATGTTATGTCACTGCAGTGATGTAAGTAGGAGGAGGATGCTAAAGGTGAGTGTAACACCATATTAAAAGTAACACCAAAGTTTTGAAAGAGATGGGATGTAACTGCTTAGTGAGTTTGAATGGTGAGAAATTGGAGATTGTGGTTGAATTTAGGTAATTAAGAGTAATGTTCAGAAAGGATGGTAGGCATGCTAAAATTGAGAGCAAAGTCTTATGAATAAGTGAGAACTGGATGTGTGCTGGAAGTTTTGTTTCTGGAATAATTTTGTAAAGTGTGCGAGCTGCTTGCATAAAAGGGTGATTTTGCCAACTCATAAATGGATGTGAAACTCAGGTGCTTGTAAGTTAGGTTAGAAAAAAAAGTAAATATGGATATCTTGCACAGTATAGTGAGAATTAAGAGTGGATTAGGAACATTTAGGCAGGAGCATTAGGTAGAAGACTAAGACTCTGGGAGCATGGAAAAACATGTGAAAAGATAGGTCATTATCTGGGAGGAACAAATGGATATGTATGAAGATATAGTTGTCCCATTGATGTTGCTGGATGCAAGGCATGGGCTACAGATGAGAATGTGTGGAGTACAGTGGATATGTTGGAAATGGAATATTTGAGGACATTATGTGGTGTGAGGTGGTTTCATCAAGTGAATAATGAAAGGATAAAAGAGGTTTGGTAATAAAAAATAGTGTGGTTGAACAAACTGAAGAGGGTGTGCTGAAATGGTGTGGACTTATGAAGAGAATGGGTGGGGAGAGGTTGATGTGAAAGATATGTGTCGAAAATGGAGGGGACTAGGAAAAGGAGGACACCAAATTAGGGATGGAAGAATGAAGTGAAAAAATATTTTGAGCAATCGGGGCCTCAACAAACAGGAGAGTGAAAGGCATACATAGGATAGAGTGAATTGGTATGGAGATATATTGGGGATTATCTGCTGTCAATGTACTGAACCAGGGTATGTAAAGTGTCTGGGTAGCGCAAGGAAACAGATGAAAGAATGGCCCACACACCCATATACACATGTATATATATAAACACCCACACGCACATATACATACCTATACATTTTAATGTATTTTTTTTTTTATTATACTTTGTCGCTTTCTCCCGCATTTGCGAGGTAGCGCAAGGAAACAGACGAAAGAAATGGCCCAACCCCCCCCCCATACACATGTATATACATACGTCCACACACGCAAATATACATACCTACACAGCTTTCCATGGTTTACCCCAGACGCTTCACATGCCCTGCTTCAATCCACTGACAGCACGTCAACCCCGGTATACCACATCGCTCCAATTCACTCTATTCCTTGCCCTCCTTTCACCCTCCTGCATGTTCAGGCCCCGATCACACAAAATCTTTTTCACTCCATCTTTCCACCTCCAATTTGGTCTCCCTCTTCTCCTTGTTCCCTCCACCTCCGACACATATATCCTCTTGGTCAATCTTTCCTCACTCATCCTCTCCATGTGCCCAAACCACTTTAAAACACCCTCTTCTGCTCTCTCAACCACGCTCTTTTTATTTCCACACATCTCTCTTACCCTTACGTTACTCACTCGATCAAACCACCTCACACCACACATTGTCCTCAAACATCTCATTTCCAGCACATCCATCCTCCTGCGCACAACTCTATCCATAGCCCACGCCTCGCAACCATACAACATTTTAATGTATACATACATATACATAGACAGAAATAAACATATATACACATGTATACACATACTTGCTGCCTTCTTCCATTCCCGTCGCCACCTGCCACACATGAAAAACCACACACACATACACACGTGCGCGCAAGGTAGTGCTAGGAAAAGACAACAAAGGCCACATTCGTTCACACTCAGTCTCTAGCTGTCATGTGTAATGCACCAAAACCATAGCTCCCTTTCCATATCCAGGCCCCACAAAACTATATTTTTGTATGTATGTATGTGTATATATCCATCTGCCTGTGTGATGTGGGAGGTCCATAAAAGGGGTTCCTGGGGCAGGAAAACAAAGTAGGAATGGGAGTCATTTCTGAGGTGGTTAGATGATTTGCAGTACATTTTTTTTATTTCATTGAGACAGTGTCAAGATGTAATCGGGAAAGTTTAATGCCAACTAAATCTGATTTCTTCCTATTTTTCTAAAACCCCTCGTGACGTACATTTGGGTTGGTGTGAGAAGAAAACCACCTGTGACATCGAAATACAGTTATAGAGTACTGGAGGGAGAGAAATGGTTGAAGAATGTGTGGAATGATATTTGCAAGGAAAGCATATAAGGAAAGGGGTAAGTGGATACTCTTTTGCCATGGCCACCTCCTTGATGGGAGTTCCCAAAGGGTACAGGCATCAGAGATATAGGTAGATAGAGACTTATATATGCCTTGATTACTCTGTATGATTCTTCCATTCAACCCATTGAATATACTTGCCATCCATATCATCTAATTTGTCTTGAAAACCTGAATTTTGACAAATAGCCAAGTCTTATCTCTTTTTAGCAGTTGCCAGTTATGAAGAAGATTGATTTGTCATTGCAAGTAATGCTGCTGTCACATTCAGGACAGTTCTAGCTTTACATACCTTACAGAGTCAAGGACAAAGCAATCCAGTTTATCGACACTTGCATTCCCGTCCCAAATCATGCCCCAGCTTCCATCCATTGTGCTTTTCATTTCCTTTCCGTATTTTACTTTGTTTCATCTCAAAAGAGCTATCTTTTAGCATGCCATCAACTTTAGCTAAACAAAATAAAAGACAAGTTACTTCATCATATGATTACTTAAGTGATCTCTGGCAATTTAAGGATGGGCTCTTGTGACTCTTTTTCTCAGTATTCTAAAACTTTGGAACTCCTTACAATCTACATTATTTTTAAAAGCATGTTTTTTCACATCCTCCAGTCACCAAGATTATTATTCCTTTTTCTGTTTCCTTTAGCATTTTTTTTTATTCAGGTCATGGCATCATTAGGGAATTTTGATTTTGACGAGCCTTTGATAAAAAAGAAAAAATACCTTCAGTAGTTCAGGAATATAAAGGGCACCCACTTACCTCATTTTGTTTTTCCATGTTAGTGGTAGCTTTGTCATAGAAGTCACGATTTCTAATACATGACCTATATTATGAAATTGAAATAGGAAGGTTAAAGATTACAAAATAACCTTTGCTGATCAGTTCAAAATACTTTACATGATTTAGGACCTTATCTGAATATGTATTTTATATTTACATTTGAATTTGTAGGTCTTAAGTCTGCTGAACACAAAATTATGTATGAAGAGTAATAGTAATAAACAGGCATTACTAGACTCCACCTGCTTGTGGTTACATCGCAAGAGAAAATCAACTTTCGGCAAGGTTGAAACATTGGAGTAAAATCTCTGCTACTGATTGTAGCACAGCTTTGAAGCTGTAGGAACCCCTGGAGATGGAGTTCTTGGTGTTATGATAATAGTAATAAACACTTCCTGCATGGATCTCATACGATACCATTAATAGTACCATGAAAAATTAAGATTTAAATTTTTTTTATATGCCTTCAGTCTTTGTAATTGTTATACATGACTTCTGCATCCTGAATAGATGTAAAAGAAAATGTGATTGTTAAGGGAAGTTTAATGTCAAATTACTTTAACTTGTAACTGCATCATGTGTTCTCTCATCAGAGAGTGATTGTAAATAATATCTCTGTATATAGTATGTACTGTATTTATAAATATATACATATATATGTATTGTGTTGGATTTAATTCCACAGTGTTTTGGGATATGTATGATATGAAATCTTTCTCATTAAGTGATTTTGACCAATTTTTGGTACTGACAACCTACATTTCTCCAACATTGTATAGAATTTGCTGTGCATGGCAAAAACTGTTGAACCTTATTGGTGAATTATTAAAAGTATGACCTTGTAGGTATTTTATCGAAACATACGTTAAGAATCTAATATATTTTTTCTCTCGAAGATAAACAGAGGAGGCTAGTACCTTATTTTTATTCTCAGATATCTAGTCAGCCTCTCCATTAACTCAGCTTTTTTGAACTTTTTTGTGACAGTTTGTTTATTGTTTGTAGAAGAGAGTATGAGTTGTGATCTAGGCCTTCGTCTTTTGAACAAAATTAAGTATTGATGTACGTTGATAATTACACTGTGATTGTATTGTAACTGAGTATGCATTTTAATAATTCACAAGCAAATAAAGTGACCGTAGTTGTTCGTTTTTTAATATGTGGTTTGTTGTCCTATCACTTAAATGTTTTTATAGATGCTTTCATATGTGTCAGTGGATGCATAAAAATTAATGTGATACATACTAGGGAAAGATGTGCTACTCTCAGTTTGCTGAGCAGTCAGATGGGTATTATCTTGCTGGTGAAAACTTCTTCTTGTGAACAAACACATTCATCATCATAGTGTAACTTGGTGTAAGCACTTGAGGAGAAAGTTGTTCTTGCTTATTTAAAAAGCAGTTTGAAGATCATTTTAGGCAATTAATGTAATGTCAAATATGAGTGTATGTCACCTTTATCTTGCCTTTTTGCACTTTTGCAACCTTCATTTAACTATCTCAGCACATTACAGGCTTCCAGCAACAAAGCCATTCAAAATCTGTTGACTGTCAAGTAAGAGTTTCTAATAATGGATTTACCAAGTTAGACTTATACTAACAGCAGTTTTTCAAGCAGGTGCAAGTTATGGAATCCTTAAAGTTTGCTGGATAGTTATGGTATTCACAGTTTATGTATTATCTATTTATTTTATTATACCTGATTGCCGTTTCCTGCATCAGCGAGGTAGTGCCAGGAAACAAAGAATAGCCCATCCACTCATATGTACATAAATGCCCACACATGCACATATACCTACATTAACATATCAACATATACACATATACATGGACATATACATATATACACATGTACACATTCATGCTTGCCTTCATCCATTCCTGGCACTACCCCGCCCCACAGGAAACAGCATTGCTACCATTTGCTTCAGTGAGGAAGCGCCCTGGAAAAGAGACAAAATAGGCCACATTCGTTCACACTCAGCCTCTAGCTGTCATGTGTAATGCACATGCATATATACACATGTACATATTCATACTTGCTTGCCTTCAAACCTTTCCCGGTGCCACCCACCCAGCAGGAAACAGCATCATAAAGTACCCAATTTATCGACCAACCCTTAGGGGAGGATGAACACTTGAGATAATTGTGGACCGACTGCCACAACCAGGATTTGAACTCATGCTCTCAACCCTTGGTGGTATGTGAGCATGTCACATTCAGTAATGCTAACAGCTACAGTCCATTGATATTAAGTATTGCCCATCTCTCAAAACAAAAAATCTACCTTGCTTAACTCATGTTAACTTTAAACATCTTATCACTTAGATGACCTACCCTTCATCCAGGCTCTTCTTATGAAAGTACAAGTATCAGCTTAGCATTATATGCAGACAGTAACTACAATAGCTCTCATATTCTTCCATGGTCAAGTAATACAATGCTACCACCTCGCTTCACTCTCATCTAAAATAATGCCCTATCCAAAAAAAATTATTAAACAAAAAAGTGATATTACATTCACGTTGTTTGACCACATGACTTACTAGAAACCATGTCCTCTTCTTGTCTGACACCACATGAGGCTGTAGGCAGATGACCACACCGTGTCACTTAGTCTCCTACACAGAATCATGCCATCACTAAGTTATTCCGGTAGTGGATCTTCGTTACATGGATTCACATCAACTCTGTGGCTTCTGGTCTAAGTTGCACCAGATTTAGCCCCTGAACATCAGGTTAAGGGAAATGTGGATTTCAGCAGTAGATTATCCCAGAACTGGCTCCTTATCACATTGTCTAAAACTTTAGGCCAACAAATTTGACCCATTCTTCAATACTACCCTCTTCATCTAGGTGTTTACAAAACTTGACACTTGAACCTACACTAGGTCATCCCTAACCGGCCCCCTACATTGGATCACCTCACAACTGGTCCTCAACATCAGGTGACTCAATTGGTCCCCAGATCTAGAACACCCTAAAACTGGCCTCCTAATACTACTTTATCTGGTCCCAGTACAGTCCTAATTCACCCAAAAATTTACAGACTAATACTGTCTTTTTTTTTTTTTTTTTTACTTGAACACCTAAGTTAGGATGCCCTACCAGGCTTCCTTCACTGTGATGAAGGCTTGACTTTGTGAGAAATACATATTGTAGCTACAGCCAAACCTTGAATGTTGGCGATGCAGAAAAGTGAGTTTTATTTCAAAAATATAAGTCCTTGTTAGTGTGAACCATCTAAGAGATAGAGATGTATAAATAATATAACAAAATTTCTTTGGTAAACATATACTGTACATTAGATTCTGTACAGGATATTTTGGCACCTAATAAACATCATACTGATGAACAAGGTTAGCATGATGGTACCAACATGCTAACATTATATTAAGTACAATACTCTAGCATTATGATAATACTGACTCGGCAACATTCTGAGATATGAAACAGAACATTCAAGTTTTGGTAGTAAATGGACTATATGAAAAAATTACAAATTTTGATCACTTACTTAAGTCTTCATTATAATATCTACTAAACCATACATGATTTTAATACTTTGCTTTGTCTTTTCTGTGTCTTAAATCATTCAGTTTCATTTCCATGTAACCTTCCATGTTTTATTCGTTCTTAAATGTCAGGCATTTTCTACATACCCCATTCCCAACATCTACATTATCTGATACTGTACTGCTGCTTTCTGGACTTTGTTCTTTGCTGACTTTGTCTTTTCTTATATCTTTTGTATATCTCACATATTTTGATTTCTATCATCCTGTTCATTGTAGTGTTTTCTTTCAACATGTCTTTCCGTTTTTGTCAACTGAAGTTCCCACCACTTCTGTAGTATTGAAAGGCTCATAAAGGGAATTCATAGAATCATAACAACATTGTGTTACTTTGGCTTCTGTTTCTGATTTTCTTTGCTCCTCCATCTTAGTTTCCTCTCCTCCCAGCTCCTTCTTGTCTTTCTCTTCCTTGTCTTCATTAAGCTGTTGCTGAAGCAAATTTATATTCAAATAGTCATAGTCATGTACATCATCATCCTCATTATCATTGGGTTCTTGTGCAGTACCATCCAGGGGCTCCACAGGCATAGGAAAAAATGAATCTTTGATCTCATTAGGAGGTGGTGGTGGGGAGGAGGGTGGTGGGGGAAACATCTTTGGATATTTATTTTTTTCATCCTTAGAGGAGTAGTTGGACATGATGTCATTACAGCCATTGTGGTTGCTGTTGGAATTTGGAGGTAAAACAGTGGGAGAGCAGGAATTTTGAGAGGTCCGGAGTTCAAGGGTCTGGGAGTTTTCAGAATGTTCTGATTTGTCCACAAGAAAGTGGCTCTTACTGTCTTCCACTGACCTTTTCCATTTCTTGAGATATCTAGAGATCAAGATTACAGCAATGAAAGAAAGCAGAATGAGCACCATTAGCACCAAGAAAACTGCTACACCTTTCCAGTACCAATCCTCACAGGAAGATTCACTGTCAGTGGTGGTGCCTTCAGCTGAACTTTCATATGCTGGAATTACAAAAACAATTTTTAATACAGAACATTGCAATAATGGAATTAAAGTGAAAACTGATAAAGATGCAGAAAGATTTTGAAGCATCAGAATCTCGTAGACTACTTTGAAGTGGTGGATTATGAGAACTGCAGGTAGATCACGTATCTAGGTGTGGTTAGTTTAGTTTTGGAATGTTCCATAATTATATGTACAGAACAATCAAATCATTTAATAAAATGCATGATTTGTCAGGATTACATGTTAATTCAAGTAACTTTTCTAAGGAACTGAAACAATAAGAAGGTAACTAAAAATCATAACAGCATTCCATATGAGTCTCAAACATGGCACTGGACTTCTGCTTATGACTACTTTAAATTTCTCTCTCCGTTTCAGAACCCAGACTCACCTCTGGAGAGGTCAACTTTCACTTGTTTGCGAGGGTCACAATCCACAGTCCAAAACATGTTGCTGGAGTTGACCACCTTCAGCAGGCTGTGATTTGACAATGTAAAGAATATATCCATCATATCCCCAACTGTAAGCACAGTGATGTGTCTTTTCATATCCTGTGGGTGTGAAAATATTTTTGTGACTTTTTTGGTTCTTAAGACAGTTCATTTGCATAGTTCTATAATGATTAGCATTTACTAGTATCATACTTTATAATATGTGCATTTATTCTTTTTCAATTCTAATACCTAACTGCTTTTCCTTATTCCTGCCCCAGGAGTCTCCTCTATTCTTAATACACTCAGGACAGTGGCTACATCCAACAGTCAGGATTGTTGTGATGTGTGTGCATCTTTGTGTAGAGAGTTCAAGGCAATTGGACAGTAAGTGCTTGGTATCTTCTTTATGGCTATTGTATTATGGGCAGGGAAGGTCTTGGGATATGTTGAAACAGCATTTGCAGTGATGGTTGAGGTCAGTAGCACAAGTGGGAGAGTGAGTTAAGTGTGGCTTCTGATTGATGTATGTCTGGTGGGGTTGAGTTTAAGACTCAGTTGGAAGGGTTGCTGTTTAGTGCTTGATGTATTACTTCAATGTGTATGTGTTTTGTTAGTGCTAGATTTTGAGTAATCAGAGCCTGAACATGCAGGAGGGTAAACGGCTTGCACGGGATAGGGTAAATTGGAACGATGTAGAATACATGGGTCAATGTGCTTTCAGTGGACTGAACCAGTGCATTTGAAGCATCTGAGGTACACCATTGAAAGGTCTGTGGGGCCTGGTTGTGGATAGGAAGCAAGGTAGCATCAAGAACTGATGATTGAGCCTTAGAGGAAAACCTTCACTTGGCCCCCTTCACTGTTCCATCTTTTGGAGAAGTAAAACAGGAGGGGATGATTTCCAGCCCTACACTCCCACCCTTTGTAGTTGCCTTACATGACAGACAGGGAATGCGTGGGAAGTATTCTTTCTCCCCTATCCACTTACACACATATATTATTATTATTATCATTCTTCACCCCTGGGGATGAGGGAGAAAGAATACATCCCACATACTCCCCACTTGCCACAGAAGGCAACTAAAGGGGATGGAAGCAGGGGGCTGGAAACCCTCCCCTCCTTGCATTTTAACTTTTTAAAAGTGGAAACAGGAGTCATGCAGGGAGTGGTCATCCTCCTCAAAAGCTCAGATTGGGGTGTCTAAATGTGTATGGATGTAACCAAGATGAGAAAAAAGGAGAGATTGGTAGTATGCTTGAGGAAAGGAACCTGGATGTTTTGGCTCTGAGTGAAACAAAGCTCAAGGTTAAAGGGGAATAGCGGTTTGGGAATGTCTTGGGAGTGAAGTCAGGGGTTGGTGAGAGGACAAGAGCAAAGGAAGGAGTAGCACTACTCCTGAAACAGGAGTTGTGGGAGTATATGACAGAGTGTAAAAAAGGAAACTCTAGATTGATATGGGTAAAACTGAAAGTGGATGGAGAGAGATGGGTGATCACTGGTGCCTATGCACCTGGCCATTTGAATAAAGATTATGAGAGGCAAGTGTTTTGGGAGCAGCTGAGTTAGTGTGTTAGCAGCTTTGACGCATGAGACTGGGTTACAGTGATGGTTGATTTAAATGCAAAGGTGAGTAATGTGGCAGTTGAGGGTATAATTGGTGTACATGGGATGTCCAATGTTGTTAATGGAAATGGTAAAGAGTTTGTAGATTTGTACTGAAAAAGGACTGGTGATTGGAAATACCTGGTTTAAAAAAAGGGATATGCATAAAAGTACATATGTAAGTAGGAGAGATGGCCAGAGAGAATATTGGATTACATGTTAATTGATAGGCATGTGAAAGAGAGACTTTTGGATGTTAATGTGCTGAGAGGGGCAGCTGGAGGGATGTCTGATCATTATCTTGTGGAGGTAAAGGTGAAGATTTGTAGAAGTTTTCAGAAAAGAAGAGAGAATGTTGAGGTAAAGGGAGTGGTGAGAGTAAGTAAGCTTGGAAAGGAGACTTGTGTGAGGAAGTACCAGGAGAGATTGAGTGCAGAATGGCAAAAGGTGAGAGAAAATGACGTAAGGGGAGTGGAGGAAGAATGGGATGTATTTAGGGAAGGAGTGATGGCTTGCGCAAAAGATGCATGAGAAAGGTGGGAGGCAGGCAGATTAGAAAGGGTAGTGAGTGGTGGGATGAAGAAGTAAGATTGTTAGTGAAAGAGAAGAGAGAGGCATTTGGATGACTTTTGCAGGGAAGTAGTGCAAAAGACTGAGAGATGTATAAAAGAAAACGGCAGGAGGTCAAGAGAAAGGTGCAAGTGGTGAAAAAGAGGGCAAATGAGAGTTGGGGTGAGAGGGTATCATTAGATTTTAGGGAGAATAAAGAGATGTTTTGGAAGAAGGTAAGTAAAGTGCGTAAGACAAGAGAACAAATGGGAACATCGGTGAAGGGGGCTAATGGGGAGGTAATAACAAGTAGTGGTGAAGTGAGAAGGAGATGGAGTGAGTATTTTGAAGGTTTGTTGAATGTGTTTGATGATAGAGTGGTAGATATAGGGTGTTTTGGTTGAGGTAGTGTGCAAAGTGAGAGGGTCAGGCAGAATGATTTGGTAAACAGAGAAGAGGTAGTGAAAGCTTTGCGGAAGATAAAACCCAGTAAGGCAGCAGGTTTGGATGGTATTGCAGTGGAATTTATTTAAAAAAGGGTGACTGTGTTGTTAACTGGTTGGTAAGGATATTCAATGTATGTATGGTTCATGGTGAAGTACCTAAGGATTGGTGGAATGCATGCATAGTGCCAATGTTCAAATTACAGAGGTATAAGTTTGTTAAGTATTCCTGGGAAATTATATTGGAGGTTATTGATTGAGACGGTAAAGGTATGTACAGAGCATCAGATTGGGGAAGAGCAGTGTGGTTTCAGAAGTAGTAAAGGATGTGTGGATCAGGTGTTAGCTTTGAGGAACATATGTGAGAAATACTTGGAAAAACAGATGGATTTGTATGTACCATCTATGGATCTGGAGAAGGCATATGATAGGGTTGATAGAGATTAATTGCTGAGGGGAGAAGATGTGATTCAAATCTATATGAATTTTATAATAACTTACATCCACGGTCATTTCTTTAGTTTTGAAAAGCAAGGGACTCCAATGTCCATTGAGGTCAGAAGCTTCCAAATTCATGTCCTTAGGTTGGTCATCACAAGGGTAAACATCTTCAAAATCATCACTGGAATCACAAAAGTGGAAAAGACGCAGTGTGGCTGTGGCATTAGCAGATGCATTTTTAACATAGAACTGCATATTCCTGGAGAGATGTTCTAGGCTGATAATAGCTGCATCATCCTTGATGTGGCATCCTGCAGAACAAATGAGGGAGGATTTAAACTCTGATCTCAGTTGACATGGAGATTATTAGACAATATATGATGAAACTTGTGAAGGATCTGGATCTGCATGTGGACATGTCCTTGTTGGTGTCTAATGTTATGACTTACAGACTGCAGCATCACTAGACAGACTACTTGAGGTGCATTTCAACTACTTGAGTGAAGGGGATTGATAGTATGGGAGAGGAAAAGTACTGAAATAAAACATGCTAAATTAGAGGCCATTACCATATTGTTATCACCTCCCCATTAGCCCCCTTTGCCGATGTTCCCATTTGTTCTCTTGTCTTACTAACTTTATTTACCTCCTTCCAAAACATCTTTTTATTCTCCCTGAAATTTAATGATACACTCTCATCCCAACTCTCATTTGCCCTCTTTTTCATCTCTTGCACCTTCCTCTTGCCCTGTTGCCTCTTTCTTTTAAACATCTCCCAGTCATTTGCCCTATTTCCCTGCAAAAATCGTCCAAATGCCTCTCTCTTCTCTTTCACTAATATTCTTACTTCTTCATCCCACCACTCACTACCCTTTCTAATCTTCCCACCTCCCATGCTTCTCATGCCACAAGCATCTTTTGCACAAGCCATTACTGCTTCCCTGAATTCATCCCATTCCTCCCCCACTCCCCTTACGTCCTTTGCTCTTACCTTTTTCCATTCTGCACTCAGTCTCTCCTGTTACTTCCTCACACAAGTCTCCTTCCCAAGCTCGCTCACTCTCACCACTCTGTTCACCCCAACATTTTCTCTTCTTTCCTGAAAACCTCTACAAATCATCACTTTTGCCTCTACAAGATAATGATCAGACATCCCTCCAGTTGCACCTCTCAGCACATTAACATCCAAAAGACTCTCTTTCACGCGCCTATCAATTAACACGTAATCCAGTAACACTCTCTGGCCATCTTTCCTACTTACATACGTATACTTATGTATGTCTCTCTTTTTGAACAAGGTATTCCCAATGCACCAGTCCTTTTTCAACACACAAATCTACAAGCTCTTCACCATTTCCATTTACAACACTGAACACCCCATGTACTTCAGTTATACCCTCAACTGCCACATTACTCACCTTTGCATTCAAATCACCCATCACTATAACCCAGTCTCGTGCATCAAAGCTGCTAACACATTCGCTCAGCTGTTCCCAAAACTCTTGCCTCTCATGATCTTTCTTCTCATAACCAGGTGCATAGGCACCAGTGATCACCCATCTCTCTCCATCCACTTTCAGTTTTACCCATATCAATCTAAAGCTTACTTTCTTACACTTTATCACATATTCCACAACTCCTGCTTCAGGAGCAGTTCTACTCCTTCCTTTGCTCTTGTCCTCTCACCAACCCCTGACTTTACTCCCAAGACATTTTCAACCCACTCTTCCCCTTTAACCTTGATCTTCATTTCACTCAGAGCCAAAACATCCAGGTTCCTTTCCTCAAACATAATACCTATCTCTCCTTTTTTCTCATCTTGGTTACATCCACACACATTTTGACAGCCCAATATATATTGGCTTCTGGTGCTATACTTTTCCCAAACCATCTTCTACTGATATATCCCTTGACCTTATCCTTTGTTGACTTAACCCCCACTTCTGCAGCATATTGTTTTTTTTTTTTTGCTTTTATTGACCACTGAATCTTAATTACTCTATCTCAGTATCTCAGTTTTTTATTCTATATAAATGCCTATTTTGCCATGCACAGCTCTACCCATGCAACCCACTCTGACACTATTCAGGTGCAGCCCATCTTAGTTAAAATGGTTGTTTCCAGAAAAACTCATCCATATAGTTGATGTTGTCAATACCTTTCTCAAGTTATATATTTTTTATTGTCTTGTTTATTCAAATTTTTTGAACTCACTGTAAGATCACTGGAGTTCTCCATTAAATCCCCCAAGCTTTTAGCCTAGCTTCTGCCATACTTCTATTGATATTGTGAGTGCATGAAATAATTGGTGAGAAGAAACAGCAGTGCTTCCAATTGTTATCTAATAACAGTCACCATTTAAAAACCGTGGGTTTCAAGTCCATACTGCCATCATACACTAAAAATTCCTATTTTATTCCTATCCTGAGACCCAAGTGCTTCCCCATGCCCTCTCTAGATAGCAGACCTTTTTAATCAGGTGTATGACTACCTTCATTTACTATCATACATCAAGGTTGCTGTAGTTCTGTGTACGCTACACCTCAAGGCGCGTTGAGGAATCACTCACCATGTTCACAGTTGAAGACAATGTGTGAGGAGCCTGTGTATGACCAGACAGTGAGGGTCAGGTTAGAACCATGTATTTCACTCCCTTCACACACAGCAGTATTGTCAATACACAGGTAGTGGTTCTTCACAGAGATTGTAGCATGCCACCATTTTCCCGTATGCCTCCCATCATAATATGCATATCCATGGCTATTGTGAGAGTTGTTATGACACTGCACCATTTGAGTGCTAATGTTGAAGGTGGCCCATAGACTGCCAAGCTCAGATGTAACCCCTAACACTAGACCAGAGAGGTTATCAGTGTTTTCATTTTGAATGCTGAGGATGATCTCATTTCTACTGAAGGGAAAAACTAACGATGAACTGTTTTCCTGTAGCACATACATCACACAGTCTGAGGAGAGCAAAAGTTAAATCTCATTTGTTTACATATATAAAAACACACTAGTAGGGACAATTTTTTTCTACTGTAATAAAGTAAAGGACATGTGGTATAAGATTAGCAGAGGTGAAGTATATAAGATTGTAAATAAAAAAAAGTGATAAAAATGCAAGATTAGATCAGGCCCCACAAGTATAAATCTCCCCACACACATAAGTGAGATGAAAATGTTTTATAATGCAAAAGAAAGTTTAATAGATCTGACCAGATGAATGCTGAACTTGCCAATAATAAATTAGTAGATTATCACAATACAAACACATGAAACATTAGGGACGGCTGGTCAATACAAACTCATGAAACATTAGGGACAGCTGGTCAATATTTTTCAGGATTATTGACAAGAGTCATATCCACCTACTAATAGCTGAGACTTAGTGTGGAAGAGAACAGTGGTGAGTTGTCTAGAAGAAACAATCGTTAGAGGGGAGAGCATTGACTGGTATGACACCTGAAGAGTCTGAACTGAGTTCTGGTTAAGGTAAGTAAATTTAGCTACTGAAAAATTAGGGTGGTGTGTAGAGCATGTAATGCTTGTGGGATGGGAGGTGTGTAGAGCATGTAATGTTGCAGGGATGGGAAGGGTGTAGAGCATTAATACTGCAGGGATGGGAGGGGTGTAGAGCATTAATGCTGCAGGGATGGGAGGTGTGTAGAGCGTTAATACTGCAGGGATGGGAGGGGTGTAGAGCATTAATGCTGCAGGAATGGGAGATGTGTAGAGCATTAATACTGCAGGGATGGGAGGGGTGTAGAGCATTAATACTGCAGGGATGGGAGGGGTGTAGAGCATTAATGCTGCAGGGATGGGAAGGGTGTAGAGCATGAAATGCAGCAGGGATGGGAAGTGTGTAGAGCTTGTAATGCTGCAGGGATGGGAGGTGTGTAGAGCATGTAATGCTGCAGGGGTGGGAGGTGTGTAGAGCATGTAATGCTGCAGGGATGGGAAGGATGTAGAGCATGTAATGCTGCAGGGGTGGGAGGTGTGTAGAGCATGTAATGCTGCAGGGATGGGAAGGATGTAGAGCATGTAATGCTGCAGGGGTGGGAGGTGTAGAGCATATAATGCTGCAGGGATGGGAGGGGTGTAGAGCATGTAATACTGCAAGGATGGGCGTTGTGTCAAGCGTAGAAAAGAAAGTGTAGTTCGTGCATGTATAGGGAGTGTCGTTTCAGATGAGTGTACGTCCAATGAGATGGCCTTTAAGATTGAGGTAGGAGGCGGCTGCTTATTGTGTTTAGGTCATTTTGACATCTGCTGGAGGCGAGGGAATCCCCGATCATAGGTTGCTGAAGCTTGAAGCTGGGATAAGTCCTCTACCTCTATTGATGGCCAGTGTTCAGTTAGTTTGTCTATAGGTGTCGGTATTTGTGGTGCGGGTGCGCCGCGCGGGATGCCCAGAGTAAGTTAGTGGTTGGTTGAATGAGGAAGATGGGCCATTGAAGGTGACAGGAGGGCGCAAGTTGCATCGAGGATATAAAGGGTGACGTAAGATCTCCCTGGAGATGCAGAGTCGTCCCTTCCCTTGATGAAAGAACAGAACTACGGGTCAAGGCTTAACGGCCGGCGTGAACGATGGGGCTAGGATGACTAAAATGAGTCAAGTGTGAAGGACCATAGCGAGGCTACGGACAATGATGGGCGGGTCTGGAGAACACAGTATGGGGAGTTCAGCGGTACAGCTAACATTTACCGACAGTAGATAAAAATGTGTTATTCTCTCTCTCTCTCTCTCTCTCTCTCTCTCTCTCTCTCTCTCTCTCTCTCTCTCTCTCTCTAAGTACATTATATATATGTGTATATATATATATATATATATATATATATATATATATATATATATATATATATATATATATATACACGAACATATACATAATCAACATATACACATGTACATATTCATGCTTGCCTTCATCCAATCCTGGCGTTACCACGCCCCACAGGAATCAACATCGCTACAATTAGGATTTGGAATGGGTAGAGATGTCCTGTGACGTAAAATCTGGTGATTGGTTGATGGACGTGACCATAAGTTTCGTATCAAGAGTCGCGTTTCAGCTATCATGATCCACCTAAGCCATCCAACCTCATCCACTCATCATAATCCAACCTGATCTATCATCATGATCCACCCTTATCCACTTATCATGATCCACCCATTGTGATCCATTCTGATCCAACGCCACCATACTCAAGTCATCATTCACTCCAGTACTGGGAACTGTAGAATCATAACATTCATCACTAACATCAGGTCATCACATTAACATTCATCATCTTCCACCATCACTCGTTATATTCCCATCACCACAGCCGTTACCACAATGACAACACCAGTAAACCAACAGTAACCACCACACCAGCTGTCACCACATCCCCAGCCTCTACCACCACACCAGCTGTCACCACATCCCCAGCCTCCACCACCACACCAGCTGTCACCACATCCCCAGCCTCCACCACCACACCAGCTGTCACCACATCCCCAGCCTCCACCACCACACCAGCTGTCACCACATCCCCAGCCTCCACCACCACACCAGCTGTCACCACATCCCCAGCCTCCACCACCACACCAGCTGTCACCACAGCCCAGCCTCCACCAACAACCACACTAAATAACTAACCTTGAGCGGGGGTAACATCAGGTCCACCACCGCAGATGACTCTCGCCTCCATCACCATGGTCAACAGTAGAACGGCCCTGCCACACAGCCCTGCCGGCGGGCGACGACCCCTCACACACCCCATGTGGACGACCCCGTGGTGTACGACTTGAACCTGACGAGGAATATAGCAGTTGTACGAAGCCACCGACCAACACGTCCGGTGGCCGTGTCCTCAAGCTTGAAAGGTCGCGAAGATGCTGTTGCTGCAGTAGACTCGCCCATCCTCAATTTTTGAACGACTGTTTTCGTGAGCTAAAGATTATGAAGCTTCCCTTAACCTGGATGTCATGTCTACAACTCATGGAAGGTATGATCATATTTGCTTGACTTTTGATGAAGAATAATTCTGAAATGTGTCTGAGATTTTATGATTCTAGGCAAATCACATTTAGAAACGAAACATATAAATCTAAGATCCACAGCACAATCATTTTATTGATACATTAATACCATTTTACAAAGCTGAAAATACTTTATTTTTTCCAGAGTGTAATGATAGAAATCCTGGGATGTTAAAGTAATTCCTTATGATGGTAATGAGGTCGTTAGAGACATCTAAGATGAACCTAAACTTGCAACAGGAGGCGTGTGGCAGCGGCAAACACATATCATTTATCTTTGAACATCCGTCGTGGTTTTCTTGACGTCAGCGCCCCAGCCTTAGCCGGTAAGTACATCCTGTACACCAAACTGTACTCAAACAACGTGTACATGTTACATAAGATGAAGGGGGAGTACATGGAGGAGGAGGTGGGTGTGGCACGTACCGCGTCTCCTGGGGTGAGTTACGGCTGCTGATCCTGCACGAGAACCAAGGGCGTCCCCGTTGGTCCATGTGCTGGCAGTGTCCCACGAGAGTCCTGCCGGAGACTGACGAAGGAAGTGATGCGCTTAGAGGAAATCTGACAGAAAGATGACTCTAAGAGTCACGTACAATTTCATTTTACTGACGGAGGCGACGGCGCCCGAGTGGCGGCTTGAGTCTGGGGGTATCCCTGGCCAAGACTCCAGCAGCCACCGAAGTGGTACGCTTGTCTAGAGCAAGTCTACTGCCTGACTGCTGCTCATTTATCATTAAAGATTTAGTGAAGATGTTGATAAACAGAGGAGCTGGGGTGGCAGAAGGGAAGTGTGGAAGATATGGAAGGAAAGAGAGAGATAATAGGATGTCGGCCTGGGTATATCAAGAGGCTGGGAAGACGAGACATGAAGGCGGTCTTGGAGGTGAGGGTGTTCATGGTGGAGGGAGGCAGCAGGACACCATCGCCTTTGTACGGCATGGCGACCAGTCGTAGCCTAGTCGTAGCTGTAGATATAATCCTCATATCTTTATGGCTCTGGCCATTTATGAACACATGCGCAAAGGTCTAACCTATCCATAATACATAGTATACATATAACTCCGTGTAATGTTATTGTTTCTAGTTATTTGAGTGTCATGGTTGGAATTATCAGTCAGTTTTGTTTTACAGCAACAGAGACTCCAGCAAGGTTCCAAATCGCCACTGCAAAACACAGCAGTTAAGGTTCAATGAAATCAGAAGACACCTTGTTCTTATGCTTAAGTGATGGAAACAAATATAGTCAATTTTTGATAAAGGTAAACTTTGATAAAAACAATGTCTTCCCTCGTCATCTGTAACAGGCAAACTAAGAAATATTTTCAAGTAGCGAAGTTTAGTAAGCTGGACCCTAGCCATATTCTATGCCATTATGTATTGCATCATCTTGTGCGGTATTAGTGTCAGAGGAAGACAAAAAGGTCCGGAAATTGCAGAACTTCGTACACATAAACAGTTTCTTGGTCATCTGGGTATTTCGTGATCGACTTGGCAATGCCATCCTTCTATTTATCACCTGAAAATGAGAGATTGATGGGGTTAACTTCTCGTGTACGGAGTCTGTATGTGTCTTAGATACGTCAGAAATGAGCCATGACCTTCTAAGAGTTAGGTCAAAGGTCATACCTTTATAACCCAAGGGTCGTATTGTTCCGCTCAAGTGACGTAACGAGCTGGGGGGGTCGAACCAACATGCTCAAGTGGTCAGTACAACTTTATCCAGCCAAGATTACTGTCAGAACAGACGGAGTGTCTCCCTCGACTGGACTGCTACAGAATGAATAAATGCCGGATGATTTGGTACATGGAATGCGTGCAGCGACGCACGTACTACATTCCCTCCCAGTACTGACCTACTCAACCATTCCCATGCACCTGCTCTCCCCATACTGATGTACACCCCAGTCCTCATCCTCCCACTGACCTCCGGGTGACGCAGTGTCATGCTCTGGTGTGTACAAACCAGCATTAAGATTCCTTCTGGCTGACGAGATATGTTCTTAATACGTCGAAGATCCTGACGAATAATATCAAACCAAGTGGCCAATATGTACGAGAAAACCCTAATAATGGATATGGCAGAAATAAGAAAAGAATAAGAGATTTAAACAGTAAGATCTCGACCTTAGCACAAACAAGAGACACACTGGGGTAATTACCATTCCCTCGTGTGTTCACATATCAAACGTCCTCAACACTTAGCTTCCTTATCAACCATCACACAGCATTATGACACACAAGCCTGGGTGTACTCAGGTATCTATCTTTAGTAATAGAAAAATATGCGCTAAACAAACTATATATACATCTATAGATCCAACAACTGTCTTGAGTTCTTTTGTCGCTCTATCTAGCCTGACTAACCTCATCTTAAGTAAGAAACAATCGGGTTTAAATTTGATGAGTGTTGGCATTACAACGCATATGTGAGGGAAATAACATTGTTACTTTCATCTTTTTCCAAACTTACATTAGTCTTGTCTCAGGTGTTATAGAAAAAAATCTCGTATTCATAAATATGATCCTCTTAACATTATCTAAAAAATGCGAGAAACAATTGTTCATTCTTGGTCACCCCTAATAACATGTACGACCTAGGCTTTGCTTATTGGTGAGGTCAAATGCTCCTTTAAACCTAGACAGTTTGTCAATATATTATTTTCCTGCATATAAATCATTCCAGGTATTATCTAGGAAGACGTGTGTCCACTAACCTTCCTCCTAATGATATATTTTCCCATGATCCCAACATGTGCACCTACGTGACGAAGATAATTCTCAGAACATGACCAAGACAATGTGGGAGGGAGAACAGGATCTGCCGCCCCCCAACATTAAACACACGAGGAAGAGTATTTATGAAAAGAGACCTGTCTACGGGAAGGTAGAGGCCATCTCTGCCGAAGACCCTACCCTCCAAAGACCACTTTGATCTCTACCGTCGCCAAAGATCTGCTCATTAATGCGTCAGATATGGGATGACATTTTGTGTGTTACGGGGAGAGAGTTTTACCCTAGTGTTGGCCCGGCTCTTAGCCTTGTGGATATGTACCATGTCTTTACTCACACACACACACACACACACACACACACACACACGCGCGCGTTTGTAAACCTGTTGAAACTAAAATCGTCCATGATACAAGATATGTCTCAATATTTGCAGCTGATTATTACACGGGAAAGCCAGGTAACACAAGACCTGATGGTCTGTGACCAGGCTATCTGCTGGAGGACAGTACATGGGAAAGCCAGATAACACAAGACCTGATGGTCTATGACCAGGTTATCTGCTGGAGGACAGTACATGGGAAAGCCAGATAACACAAGACCTGATGGTCTATGACCAGGTTATCTGCTGGAGGACAGTACATGGGAAAGCCAGATAACACAAGACCTGATGGTCTATGACCTGGTTATCTGCTGGAGGACAGTACATGGGAAAGCCAGATAACACAAGACCTGATGGTCTATGACCAGGTTATCTGCTGGAGGACAGTACATGGGAAAGCCAGATAACACAAGACCTGATGGTCTATGACCAGGTTATCTGCTGGAGGACAGTACATGGGAAAGCCAGATAACACAAGACCTGATGGTCTATGACCAGGTTATCTGCTGGAGGACAGTACATGGGAAAGCCAGATAACACAAGACCTGATGGTCTATGACCAGGTTATCTGCTGGAGGACAGTACATGGGAAAGCCAGATAACACAAGACCTGATGGTCTATGACCAGGTTATCTGCTGGAGGACAGTACATGGGAAAACCAGATAACACAAGACCTGATGGTCTATGACCAGGTTATCTGCTGGAGGACAGTACATGGGAAAACCAGATAACACAAGACCTGATGGTCTATGACCAGGTTATCTGCTGGAGGACAGTACATGGGAAAACCAGATAACACAAGACCTGTTGGTTGATGAGGTTGTCTGCTGTGAAAGCTAATGATATATAATTATGTTATCTACAACATCACATTACGGCCGAAAACCAGAAAATACGAGTAGCCTAACGTTCTTTTATCCAAGAGGAAGACTAGACAGTAAAAACGGAGATATATGCTGATGGAAGAACTCAAGAAATTAAGGTTACATATACTTCCTTTCCTAACTATTTGGTAGGCTCAGTAGGTCTCATCTCTCACCATCATCATGTCTGGCGCCATCCACGTCAATATAAATATATTCACCATCCATTTGTCTGGTCGTGATTTTCCTTGGTAGACTGGAAGTGGGTCTTTTGTTAAATGTTATCAGGACAGTTGGACTAGGGACTCACTTTTCTGATTTTGTGACATAGCAACGCAGTCACAAGGTATAAATGCCCACCTCAACACGCTTGGCATCATGATCTTTCCTGCCATTTTGTTATATTTTATATCATAACACGTCGCATGTTGCTCCTGTCTCATAGTTAAACGAACCAACTCGGGTTAAATAGGTATTCTTATTAATACATCATTGAATATATTTCCTATTGTTTCTGTAGTATTAGAAAATAGGAAAAAATTTCATTGAGTGAGGCATTTGAGAGTTATTTGACGGCTGAGAACAATGGTGCTGTGTTCAGCCTTCATTTCTTTGCATACGAAATATGTATTTACTTCCACTGTGTTCTCTTTGGTTAACTTATTATATAATAAACACAAAAAATAACATGATATTCGTGTTGTATGATGATTATATCATCATAAATGCAATAATAAATCTTTCACCTTGATCTAAGGTACGCACGTACACGGACGTTAAGCCTCGATAATTACCCCTAATGTCCGGTAATTTATCAGCCTATTCTTTATATCAGGCGAACATTACACAATATATTTGTTAACCCATAAATATAGACATTCCATGAGTAAATAGATCTTATTATTCCATTAGCTTACAAAATACATCGCGGGGAAAAAGGTAGTGTGAATACTTTGTATGAACATCTTAAATGCTTTTTTCTTGCAGTATATCGATTTTATTCATTAATTCTATATAATTCTGATTATGATCTATATTAAGTACGGGTTTGTGATATTGAAATAAATTGGAAAATGGGATTAGTAAATGTGAATTACATGTACGACAATAGTTGCGTGTGACGTACGACGACTCCGCCAAGTTTGTTATTGTCAAGTTCGCAAAATTTGTGGCACCGTCTTGGGGTGTGTGCCAAGAAACCTGCCATGGCTTATAAAGGTAAAGATAGACGAGAATCTATTGTAAAATATGTGCCGTCGGGAGAAACAATGGAGGTATTGAGATACGGTGACCAAAGTGACATCAAGTGTAAACCCTTGCATTCCTCGTACATCTTGAGTGGCGGCGAGAATTCCTCCCTCACATCCTCAGTGGAGGGGCCGACCTGGCACCACCAGCGGCTGGCAGACCCCAAGATGAAGAAGGAGGAGATGATCATCGCCCACGACAGCGGCCGTCTTCTCCAGGATGAGAACGCAGGGTAAGGGTTGTTTCCCCCTCCCCTCCCCTCCCCTAAGTCTTGTCTTGACCGGAGAATGCCATGAGGAGACCCAGCCATGGGTGCCACTGGGACCCATGGTTCATCGACTGGACTCGATATTGTCTGCCATATTTTATATTCCTGGGTTGGTGTTATTTTATGTGTGCTGGCAGTTAGTTTTCAAGGTTAGAAGTGTAACTCTTTGGAACTCATCCTGAATATTGATGGTTTTCTTTCCATGGTTCGTATTCTCAGTTACGTGTTGATTCACTAGCAGAATCACAGTGGCTAAGGTTCAAGGTCTTGTATCCCGCAATGATTCTGTGGGTATACATGAGTTTGTATTATGCGGTAAAGTTATTTATCAGTTGAAGTACGCATTGAAAATTTGTTTTGTTACGTAATGCTTATTTCCTGTTTAAGTAATACGAAAAGTTCATAAGTGTATTTAGGACCATTACACTCTATTTTATTATACGGAGTGCAACAATAGTGGTGAGGGTTATGAATATTGGGGGGAAACTGTGGGGTTTGTTAAAGTTTAGGAGATGAAACATGTAAAAAGATATCAGAACCTTTGAAAACTTTGCTTAAACCACCCCGCCAGCCAAACTTTATATTATTTTTTATCATTCTGGTTGAAATATACCAGACACTTGCATGATTAACATCTCACCAGTTGCTTACAAATATCAACTAACTTGACAGACTGAGAGGCCATTTTCGCTGCCATTCAGCCTCAGCAGGTGACCGCATTAATGTTACATTATTTGTGCTATAGATGTTGAGGGAGTTATTTGAGGTATTCCTAAGTCCTGATATTTTTTCATAATCATCTAACCAATTTTTTGTTTGATTAAACTCAGGTATTTTTTTTTTTAGAACAGCCACCTTTATTGCCTGTTTCAGTTTAGTAGTATTGATGTGTAAAGTGTAATGCTTTGAATTATGCTCTGCAGTTCTTTTCTTGAAACATACACAGAACAAAATTACGTGTTTTGGTACTCAGCTAAATTGATATATTAACCTATGTCACCTTATTAGCAATTAGTTGAATATCATATTAGTCCCACCACTGTATGGTATTGAATGATAGCGGAATTAGCCTATTCTTTATTTTCTGCAAAAGTGAATCAGACTTGCATTGCATGATTTGGAGCATTTTTATTGTCCCATGATTCTGAGTGATAGTAGGGAGGGCTTAAAAGATCCAGGATAAATGTGGGACTGATTAATGTGAATGTAAGTGAAATACATGTAAAAATCTGCTGAACCTTTGGAAACCTCACCTGACTTTATGCAAGTAGCTAAGATTCATCTTTATTTTCATTGTTATCGTGGGAATATAGCTGACAAATGCATGCTTGAGTCTTGCTAGCTGGCAAAAAACACTGAGGAACACACTACTTGCAGGATAAGCTGTTGGCTCGTGACAAGCAACCATTGCATGTTTGTTTCTAGCCGAAGGCCACACTTGTTTTTTTGTAATTCTGCTATTAATTCTATCTGTTACTGGAAGATGGGTGAGGTTTTTATAGGATTTGTTTATTTTTACAATTGTTTCTCTGACTTTTATGTTAGTTAAACCCAAAATATCCCTAATCATCATAGTCTTCCCTATGAGTCACTTTGAATTTTTTTTAAGGTAAAGAATTACTCCAAATCATATTGCACAAATGTAAATCACTTCTTTCAAGTGTAAGCTATGTACTGATATCCGTTTTGTCCAATTTGATGAAGAAATAGTATTATAGCCACTTGAGCAACCATGTAAAGAAAAGCTGTTGAAAATTTTATCAATGCATAAACTAGTAGGGGAAAAAATGAAAATTATGAATTTTCATTTCAAGGCTTGATGAAGTTCAGCACTGTGTAATAATTCTTCTATCAGAATCTTTTTAAGTCATTCTTTGCATTTTCCTATTTTTCCTGTGCATATGTAGCTTTACTTTTGTATGTTTATAGTCGATATATGACTTGATTAATTATTTTTTTATGCATATATTATGCAGTGTCACATCCAGTATGTCACTTCAGCTTACCACAGAAAATGGCGATGATTAACTTAAGAGTAAATGAAACACCTCTCCGTATCCTCAGAACCTCTGAAAATTTCTCATGACTTTCTACTGTCTTTGAAGAGTATCTTATTATTATGGTCTCATGTTTTGATGAAATTAATTTGGTCACAGTGTGAGTTCATTTGTAGTACCCAGCTTTATTTTATCTAAAAAAATGAGTTGATTAATTGAAAGGAGATGAAACTTTTCTGGAAATTGTCAGAATCTATGAGAACCTCACCCAACTTTCCAAGCGGCTCGCATTTATTTATGAAAAATATAATTGTTTTGGCCTTGTGTTTCTGTCTAGTAGTTAGGAGGTTTGGTCTGCGAGTTTAAGTGCATTGAAACATAAACAATCCAGGTGAGCTTATTCGTGCTATAAGGTGGGAAATGATGGACAACAGTGCAGTTGGTGTATCTCAGCAATCCAGAACACTATAAATTAAGATGATTCTTGACTGAGAGGGAAAGATAGGTGAGATTTTCGAAGACTTTGGTGATTTCTATAATTTCACATACTTATATATTAATTAGCCCAAATTTCCTGAGCATCATATCCCTACCCACTATCAACTTAACAAATTTTATTGATAGAATATCCAAATTATCCCCTCACAGATTTTTCATTTCTGGCTCCTGTCAATTGTCGTATGCAGTTATTGTTAATGATTATGTTATTACAAATATAGTGATGATAACCTGATTAGGTTAGGCTTTCATTGGCTTGCCTTTCTTGGTAATTTTGTAATGTAATGGCTCTGTGGAATTAACTACTTGAAGTGTAAAAAATGCATATCAATGGACTCCCAGTACCAAGAAGCTGTTTGGAAGGATGTTTATGGAATATTAGCATTAATTAAGCCCTCTGTTATTATTGATTAAGAATGGAGAAGGCTATGAATATTGCAGGGTTCCAAAAGATTTTTCCTGTTTTTTTTATGCTGGAATTTTGTATGGATTTTGAAGAATTGGATATCAATGGACTCCTTACACTTAGTAGGCATTATATATGGGGAAAGGTAAATGCTTAGGGCCCATAGAAATGATATATGGGCGTGGAAGAAACACTTACTGTTGGACTTTTTTCTCTTAGTAGAAGTGATTTTGTCTGGTTCTGCATGATTTGGAGCAATGAATTTTTGGCACAGTATTATGTAATAGTGGGAGGGTGGATGACTATTTGGGAAATTTTAGGTTTATTGAAAGAAAGGTAAGTGAAACACCTTTTGTAATCAACATAAGTTTTAAACAGCTCATCCCCTAACTTTACCCAACAGCTAAGATTTACCCTAATTTTCAGTGGTATGTGCAAATTTACATGACACACAACTTCTTCCTGGAAGAAAATTAATGATCTTAGATAACACCACAAAAGCTTCAAACAATGAAAAGAATCCCTCATTATCCTCGTATGTAATAATTTATCTACTTCATCCTAAACTGTACCTCACCTTTCTAATCAACTCCTCTTCAAAAGCAAATATATCAAAACTTAGAATGAAACAAAAGAGCAGAATGAAACAAAAGAGCATTTAGAATAATCACTGGATGCATAGCAACTACAAGGATTCAATATCTGCACAATGAAGCAAATACATTTCAAATACAGTCCCACCTCAGTATGGTTAGCACCTAATTCCTTACAGCAGCTCACTGACTTATCCTACTCAAAGCAACCACCCACCATCCCCTAAGCTGAAGTAAAATGCTCAGTCCTGCCTGTACTCACAGACACCCTTCCCCCTGAGAAAAACAACATGGATGACTTATTCACATATTAATGACATGGCAAGCTTATACACCTGCTTACCCCCCTATTTAACTGATACTTAGGTTCATCTCTGCCAGACATACATACATGTGAAACTCCACTTCTCAGATACATACAAGTTCTACTATCCATTCTGCATTCTGGTTACCACCCATCTCTCCACCACTATAAACATTAATTTAGCATATCACAGAGACATCTTTAATGGTATTATACTTCAAATGTACTTTCTCAAAAATAGGTTCTGTTAAACTGTGTTGCTATTTCTTTACACTTTTTGTAAATTTATCACAGAATTCTGTGATATACAGTGTTCTCATCTCTAGTTTATAATCTTCATTTTGAGAAAGCTCTGAATATTTGGAAAATGCTGTTATTTTTTAAGACAAAGATTTACTTTATAGCATTATATTTAGATGCACGGTTAATGCATATCCCGTTACCCATTAGGTTTGTGATTATTGGGTATCATATAAAACAGCTTTCAGTAAACAAAGGGAGACATTATGGGCAGGGATTTAGTTGATATTCGTGATTTGTAGATGGCACTAAGAGTAGGCCACTTTCAAAAGAGAAGTGTAATTAGGTCATATATGACAGCATTCTCACTATTAGCTGCACAGCTTGTTCTCTCAGAAGTAGCAACTTTTCATGGGTAAAGAGTTGTGTTTAAGGTATCATGCTGATCACAGAAAATTATGATGAGAAACTAGCATCCATAGTTGTATGGCAATCTGTTGGTTAGCTGATAAATGTCGGCTATCTTCGTACTGTATCTGATAATGAAGGGACAAGTACATTGTTTTTATCAGCTTAGTTGCCAACCACCAAAGTTCTTAAGCTGTATTGACTCATAACTCTTTGCTTAGTTCATATTTACATGCTGTTGTAAATATGTATTTTGTCTTGAAAGCTATTGAAGATTCAGCTTGAAAAGCCAAATATTATGGTTGCAGATTAACCAAAATGCTTATTAGGAAGTTAAAAGGTCATGTTCTTATTTTCATCAAGAGAGCGTTGCCAAAAGAAAAAAAAATGATTTTTATAAGTGTGATAAAAAGATATGCTGTGATGAAAACTACATATTCAGTGAGAGAGTATTGGCTGTGTATGTTTTGCAGATTACTGTTGTTATATTGTGAGTAGATATTCATTTTTTGTTATAGTAATATTGTCACCTGCATTTCCAGACAAACTAATCAGCATTTGATGTTTCAAGGTATATATGTTATAGATTAATTTGGTTCTTGCAGTACCAGGGTTAAGATTGTGTTAGTCAAGATCACTGCATTGGTCATTTTTTCTTAAAATAATATACTGTTTTCTTTCTGGTAAGAGATAAAACCAAACAGAAACATTATAGGCAGAGTTTTGAATTATTTCAAACAAAGAACAATACACTGTCATCCAGATTTCAGATATCTGCTTAACCCAGTTTCCAGTTTTAAGGAGGGAGGGGGACCAGGGCAACCGATAAAATTAATTGGTAATATTTCAAGGGGTTCCTCCATTGAAATATGTGTATTCTGGATTGTGATGTAGCTTGTTGGCTGGCCATCATAAGCTGTGAGTAGCATGGTTGTTGTGTATTTTTTCATACCTGATTGCCACATTCTGCATAGGGAAATTGGTGCCAGGAACAAATGAACGAAGGCAGCTTTGACTCGCATCCATCTCTAGCTGTCATGCGCAATGCACGAAAACCATAATCCATAACCAGGCCTCACTGACCATTCCATGGTTTTCCATGACCACTTCACATGCCCTGGTTCAGTCCATTAACAGCACATCAACCCCTGTATATAACATCGTTTTAATTCATGCTATCTCATGCATGCTTTCCAACCAGCATGTTCAGGTTCTGTCACTCAGTCTTTTATGCCAAAATCATTTTTATTTAAATGTATGAACATTATCAGGTCTAGAGGGTTGGGTTGATACCATTTTATCAGGCAGTGTTACCTGATTGGCAACATTGTTATATTCATGGTATCTCATGCATGCTTTCCACCCAGCATGTTCAGGTTCTGTCACTCAGAGTCTCTTTAATGCCAAAATCTTTTTTATTTAAATGTATGAACATTATCAGGTCTAAAGGGTTGGGTTGATAACCATTTGATCAGGCAGTGTTACCTGATCAAATGATGGCTGCTTCTCCATCATTCATTTTTATTAGGAGATGATTTTGAACATAAAGTTAAGAGTGTATTAAAAAATGAAGGAAAGAGTAAAGACAATTTTTATTTGTTCTTTCACCTTTTTAGGTTGGGAATTGATAATTAGTATTTGCTGGACATACTGTGGTTGACAGTGATGTGCTAGGAGTGGTAAAATATGCTGTAAGCTCATATTGATGCCAAGATGATCCACCTCATGTAAATGGAAATGAAGTTTTTGGTATTGGTTATATAGAAAATTCACTTCCTTTAAAATCCTACCAAAGAGGTGTTAAACACCAAACCTATTATTTCAGTGCCTAAATTCCTCATATTTTGATTTCAGGAACTTGTTTCCATCAAGCATTTAATTGTTCCCCACCTTTATTTTGCATTAATTCAAGTTGAATGTCACTATCCCCGCACCTGACCCAAGTAGGATCTTGCCTGATTCCTTTGTGAAAGATCATCTGCAGATGTATTAAGGAATGCAAAGGAGTAGATAGAAATGTAATTAGCATCAGACTGTTGGGACTGTTATGGCAGTTTTTCATGTTAGAAGAGATAAGAGACAATAGGAGATGCAAACCTTTCACTGTTGATGACGAAAATGAGGCTCAGTATACTTTTATTGGGTTTACTGCTGCAGACCTACATATGGTCATGGAATTTTTAACCAACTCATGTACTCCTTGTGCATTATTGTTGTATAGTAGGCCTATATATTTTTTTGTAATGTTTCTGTTGGTTATCGTGTATCAAGATGTCATAACACAGTGTACATCAGTGATGAACTGGAGCAGTTTTACAAGATATTCTAATTGTACGGAAGTATTGATACAAAACATTTTGGGTGAATTGAGTAAGCTTTCTGATGATACTGTTGCTTAGACCCAGTGAGTTGGAGAGAAGGAGGTAGTATTGTTAGTGTTGAAGAGAATACTGAAGACCTTGACCGTACAGCAATACATAAACACACATCGTACATCAGCTACTGTGGGCAACTTGCTTATTTGGTGTGCAAAAGCAATTTTAACACTTTTGACTGTCACGATTACTTTTGTAACCTATTGAGCAATACATTATGAAGTCCTCTAATAAGTGTATTCATTGTAATTGTAAGATTATGGATTTTTTTTGTATTTCTGTAAAATGATTCACACTGGGGAGGAATAAGAATGAAGCCGTTGAATGGTTGAGAAATGCATGTAAACTTTTTTAACCTTTAGGCAAAGTTGTAGAAAATTAAAGTGGGTTGCTCATTTGGTATTAAATGACTTTATGGTCGTACTTTCAACTTCTCTTGTTATTGCCTATTTAGTAATTTCATAGATTTTGCTTTCTTAGTATCCCATCTCTTGAACTTTGTTAGTGTTAGACATCCCAGACTTCTGTATGCTGTCAACTCTTTTGGTATCATCCACATGCATGTTCAAATAAGGTTCTGTTTCATTTGGCAAGTCATTTACACAGATCAAGAAGAGAAGAGGTCCCAGAACCAAGAATCTTGGCATACCATTCGTGATCCCAGCCCTTTTGACAGGGCTTGTGTAACCTTTGTCCTTTGCTTTCCATTCATGTGTACTTATATATACAGTAAACCCTCGATTTGATAGACCTCGTTATAACGGATTTCAAATATAGCTGATCAGGCAAATTGATTATAAAAAGATTAAAAATTATAGAAAATCTCAAACACTGCACCGTGCACATTTCACATCCACTTGTTTTGGTAGCATGGGGTATACTCACTTTGTTTCAGTCTCAGTCTGCCTCAAGCTGTCGTGTGATCAAGTTGTATACAGAAAAGTATGACTTTATTAAATAATTTTGCAATCCCTACAATTCGGAATGGCATCAAGTAATAGAGGAGTTAAAGGAAAGCATGTAAACTGTATATCTGTATATTGTATAGAAAAATGGCTCATAGGTTACATTCAGTTCAGTGGACTTTAGGCATTAATGGACACACTGTCTCCTCTATTAGACCGTTGAACCGGAAGTTTACTTTATATCACATCATTCCAGTTCACTCCATTTCTTGCATGCCTTTCCAGTCTCGATAGCTCAAAATCTTCACGCCATCCTTCCATCTCCAATTTGGTCTCCTGCTTCTTCTTCTTCCCTCCACTTCTGACACATATATCCTCTTCGTCAACCTTTCCTCACTTATTCTCTCCATGTGTTCAAACCATTTCAACATACCATCTTCTGCTCTCTCAACCACACACTTTTTATTACCCCCTTTCTTAATAGATTCAATTACAATACCATTCAGTCCCGCCCCTTTGCCAGATTTTATCTTCCATGAGGCTTTCATCATTTTTCTCTTAACCCACCCACTCTCCCTAACTCTCTCACTTTGCGCTCGACCCCATCCAAAACCAACCTACATCTGCCACTCTATCATCAAACTCATTCAACAATCCTTCAAAATACTCACTTTATCACTACCTGTTATCACTTCCCCCTTTGTTCCCTTCACTGATGATCCCATTTGTACTCTTTGTCTTTTGCACATTATTTACCTTTTTCCAAAAATCTTTATATTCTCCCTAAAGTTTAATGATACCTTCTCATTTGTCCTTTTATTTAACCCTTGCACCTTCCTCTTGTCCTGCCACTTTCTCTTATACATCTCCCAGTCATTCGCACTCTTTCCTTTTAAGTATCATTCAAATGTCTCTCTTTTTTTCTTTCACTAACACTTTTTTTTCTTCATCCCACCACTCACTGCCTTTTCTAATCTGCCCACCTCCCACCTTTCTCATGCCACATGCATCTCTTGCACATGCCACCATTGCTTCCCTAAGTACGTCTCATTCCTCACCTACTCCCGTCACTTCATTTGCTCTCTTTCCTTCTTTCTGGATCTGATATGATTTTAATGTTTGAAGTCTGTTGATTATCTTGTGACCTTTAAATGATGCACACTTCTTAGCTACAAACATTTGCTTTTTGATTATCATATTATTCCTTGTCCCATGCAGGCAAATACTCTTTTTTGATTTGAACTTCTTGAATTATACTTTCTGTATCCTGTTCTAGTTTACTCTTTTGTGTCTTTTCTCTCTGTGCTACATTAAAGGTTAGTCCACTGTCTTCTCAGAAGTCAGATGCTCTTCATCATAATGTGAGGATGTTTGGCTATTTCAAAGAGAGGATTCTTTACAAAATTGTTTTATGATTTGAAGTCTTAGTCACAGTTTTTCATGTCTGCATACAAATGGAAATGTAGTTATAATGTAGACATGGTCAGAAACATTTACACTGATGTTTTTAGTGAAGTGTGCAAATACCTGACAGCTCTGTGAACTTTTTATTTTGAACTTGAAAATGGAACCTGTTGTCAGGATCTTAGTTTGTTTATTTATTACCTGTGAAATTAATGCCAGAGTTTGTAAGGAATCCCCTCAAGCATTGAACACTTGGAGAGCCTGAACATTATACCCAGCAAAATAACAAATAACATCAAATTTCTATTTATCAGAGACAGACAGTATAAAAGAGTGTATAATATCTTTGCAGGTACATCCAACACACCATCAGAGAAAATGAAATTGTAATGCGCATCCACCCAGGTGAATCTGGAATGCAAATGCCAGATGAGCCAAGTCATGCCACGCTCACCATTCAGGCCACTGATCCTACAACGAAGACTACCACAACTCGCAGGTTCAATTGCACATACCAGGGTTGTGAACGAACCTATAGTACTCCTGGTAACCTGCGCACACACTTAAAGACGCACAGAGGTAAGTCCTTAGGGTGTAACTCAAAGGATATGATGAAACATTTTCCTTACTTTTAAGTGATAAAGGGAGGCAGGTGTTGATCGGAAATTTGAAAATACAGGGACACTTTTATAGGGGGGTTTGAGGACTGTATCAACCCTTTATGGGATTGGTGGATCTTCATGAGGGCCAAAAGAACACATACTCTTGGATTTTATAATTTTAGAATTCCTAGGACAGCAGTTCTTAGGAGCATTATATCAGAATGCTCATGAAAGTGCATGAAAACATAGATCCATAATTGTGAAATGTCAGTGACGTTAGGGACATCATCAAAGTAAAGCATACTGCTACGTGATTCACCAGGTGTGGATCAGGAAATTACTGTAAGTTACTGTATATGCAAGTCAAATCACATAAATACTGGAAACTTTCAGTGGCTTCACATATACTGTATTGAGTAATACATTTATTTGCCCTGAACTCTTAGGTATTTCAGAGTCATTTAGCACAAATGAAGTAATTTGGAAGGGCTTCTTGCTGGAAATGTTTTTTGAATACTTCTTTAGTGAAAGAGATATTTATGCTAATCAACAAGAGAAAGTCCAATCCGTTTAGCCCTCTATCATAGTCACTCATTTAGAATTTTGCAGGCCACAGAGACTACTGAATGAACATTCAGCCTTATAATTTATGATGCACAGCATGGGATAAATTTTTAGAATTTTTTTTCAACAACATTATAAGGCAAAGAGAGCCATACTTGGACAGCTTGCTGAGGACACATAAAACAATTAGTCTAAAACAAGATAACAGAATTTTATTCTCATATAAGTTCCCTATGGTTAGAAAGTTTAATCCAGGGAATTTGGCTTCTCTGTTCATTGCTAGCCTGAAGATGTAGATTAGGGACTCTTAGTTCTACAAAAGTAATTCTCACAAAAGATTCATGGGAACATACACTTAATTCACTCATTGTAAATGAAGACTTAGTGAGATGCATGTTTTTGAGATAGGTTCCTCTCATTCCCACCACATTTATGAATTCCCCTTGCTTATCCATCAAATTAGATTCGGCAAGGGAGAACAGATGACTGATTTTGCTATTGTCACATCAAAGGTGATAAAAAACCAGGACTATAACTTTTCCTTTGGACAATCTGGAGCAGTGGCACAAAACCAATGCTTTAATCTTACTAAGTCATACCTAGCTTGCACTACCATCTGTGATAACATTCCATGCAATAACTAGTCTTGGACAACAAAGATTTTTGTTGGAAGGTTAGTCACCCTCCCAAAGGAAAGTGTGTTGGGCTGTGAGATGATGGTAAGTGGAAAATGTAGTTTCAAGACGTGTTTTTCCTGGCTCAAGGTTAATTTTCTAAACTAAATCCTTCAGCTGTTTTCTTCTTTCACATAGTTTTTGAAAGTAAGTGATATGAGAGGAGGACTTATTTATGAAGAAAATTATATGAAGTTATCAAAAGAAGAACAAATATCTTCATGTAAATTGTTTTCAGAAGAGGACTGTCAAGGAAGCTTTACTCTTGTGAGTACTACACATATGTGGGATGAGATGAATTGTCTGTGCAATCTTCCTTTAGTAAATATCCCAGTGGATCTCAAGCTATATTTGATCATTTTGCAAGATCCATGCATTAAAATGGTATTTGCAGCAGAGTACTTTGTAGTTATGCACCCAACCAAAAATTCCAAGTTAACAGATCCTGATATTTTTCTAAACAGTTTTGAAAATTGTACAATTTATGGAGTTGTCAAACATTTTTATACACAAGTTTAGCCTTAACTGGAGCTTACCACCTTATTTAATGATGTTTAAGAAACTATCTAGCTGTGTGGCAACTTAGCATAGGGCTATTGACAGTATAACATTATAGCTGATTGCACAAGGTGGTTGTGGCTCAGCTTGTGAATACAGAATTGTTTTTGAGCAAATTATTCAGACCACTGTCTATATGCATTATAGTTGCATTATTTTTGCATACATTAAACATGATTGTGGCATAAGTATGTCTTACTGCTACTCATAGCTTACAGAGCACATTATGTTTAGTCATGCACTCTACTTCACTTAGGTTAATCCAGTACTTGCTAGAGAATGAAAGTTGAAAATAGAATCAGTGAAATTCCTTCTTTTGTAACATAAGAGATACACCTCTGGGGTCACAGAAGTTATTTACATTAATGTGTCCAGATATAGATGCCATTAATGATATTAATATATTCAAATATAGATGGCGTTATACCTTTCATGGTTTCATTTCATAGGGAAATTCATAATTATATGTTAGATCATTATTAGAATTCTTAAAATGTTCTCCAATGTACAATTTTTGGTACAAGTGAAGGTAGCACAATGGAATCTTTCACAATGCACACTGTCTGTTGTGTCTTTATACTCCTTGAGCACATATGTATAGACTTAATCGGGTTTAAGTGCCTTATGTGGACAAAGACCCTTCAGTGTCTTACCTATGTCTTTTCTATTTTAATGCACATTTAACCTTCCTTCCCATCTCATCTCATTTGTGTTAGAGTTATAGTGTTCCTCCACTATGAAACCACTTCCTCACATATTTATGTCATCTTTAACTACTCTCCATCTGAATTCCCCAGCCTGTGTAGCTGTTCTTTAACTGATATTTTGCCGGAGATAAATTCATAGAACAGTTTTTAAAGTTTACTTGCCTTATTAAGAATGTATTTTTCAGGTTCTCAGCTCCTCTTTCATCCTGCTTTACTCATTCCTAACTCTTTAATATGTTTCATATGCTGGCTGGCTACTGTAAAATTTTCTCTAAAAAACATCCCTCTTTTCTTCAGCTTTTTGATGATTTTATTTAACCAATCTCTTTCTGATATCTTTCCATTTCCATTTGTGTGTATATCTTTTCTTACCTTCTCATGGCTAAATGTTGTAGGTATGTAAGAAGGTACTCTTTTCTATCTCTTCCATTAGGACCCATTCATTATGGATTTCTCTGAACCTTCCCTAACTGTATTCTGGTTGTTTAATTCCACTGCGGTATTTGTCTTCTTATAGAAAGTATGTAACTCTATAGTTGCCATAACTGGTTCTGCTTGTGTCTGCTTTTGCTCTGAGCTTTTTATGTCTTGCCTAACCATATAGTCAGATTTAAGCACCACATGATCACACAGTTGAGGTCTCTTACATTCTTTGCTCACAAGGTTTCCCCTGCAGTAAGAAATAAGTTATCAGTTTTCGAAATCCTTTATTTTATTCAGATATTATGAAGGATTTTCTATTCCAGGAGAATACAGATTTCAGTGTCTAGCAGCTGGTTGTGGCAAGGCTTTTCTTACTTCATATTCGCTCAAGGTACATCTGAGAGTCCATGCACAGCAGAAGCCTTACACTTGTGAAAGTGATGGATGCCAAAAATCATTCACAACCTTGTACAGGTGAGTGTTTCAGGTATGACTATCATCAGAGTAGATTTTGTGATTGTTTCAGATATCCAAAAACCTTCAACAAGGGAATTTTCATGTGGATTTTGGAGAATCAGCTCTGAGTTAATTGAGTTTCTGAAATTCAAAAAGTCTTAACAAAATTTTTTTGTGGATTTTTGGAGAATCACCTGAAACTATCTGGACAGTCTTTTCATTGTCAAATTTCAATGTTTGATTTTGAAATAAACAAGGGTGTGGGCACCTGTCAGACAACTATTAGTTGACCATCTCTAGAAATATTGTTAATGCAGTATTGCTTTAAAATTAAATCTTACAACAAATTGTTGTGTGAGCTTTTTACATGATTGTCTTATATTTTCAAGGTTCTGAATTTACCTTTTCTCTTGTATATTCATGTCCCATTACTTGTGACTTTCCATTAATTTTGGTCATGTTAATCCACAGCCTGTATCAGTGAATCTTGGAATTACTGAGACAGCCCCTTTTTGACTGAAGTACTAGGATTATCTAAAGATCAATAAGTTATTCCTTCATATTCCTGCTAAAACTGCGACATACACTGTGACATTTGTATTGTCATTCCCCTTCACTTGTTGCTGTCCATTGATTTTGGTCATATTAATCCACAATCTGTGTCAGGGAATCTTGGAACTATTGGGACAACCCCTTTTTGAGTGAAGAATTTGGATTGCTTAAATGTCAAGAAGATATTTTTTCATGTTCCTGCTAAGCCAGCTACTTAGACTGTAACAGGTTCCTTTTATTTGTCTTTTATCAGATTTAGTGGAGTGCTCACATATGTTTTCCCTCATAGAAATTCCAGATAAACCTTCATCATCTTCTTGAGGTCTCATACAGATAAACCTCCATCTTCTTCCTTGAGCTCTCATCCAACCTGGTAACTTTCATCCTCAAATTGGCATCATTTGTCCTTGGTTCAGATTCTACTTATTTTCTTAATTTTGTAGTGTTAAGATGTAATTGATTGGTTTTGAATTTCATAATGCTGGATTTATCATCCTCTTATCTCTGAACTAGGGTGGATGTGTTGGAAATTAAATGTTTGAGGACAGTATGTGGTGTGAGGTGGTTTGATCAAATTAGATAATGAAGCATAAGAGAGGTGTGGTTGAGAGAGCTGAAGAGGGTGTTGTGAAATGGTGTGGACAAAGGGAGGGAATAGATGAGGAAAAAATGACAAAGGGGATATATGTGTCAGAAGTGGAGGGAACAAAGAGAACATGAAAACCAAATTGGAGATGGAAGGATTAAGTGAAAAAGATTTTGACTGATAGGGGTCTGAACATGCAGGATGGCGAAAGGCCTGCAAGAGATAAAATGAATTGGAATATGTGGTATACTGGGGTGGACGTGCTGTCATTGGACTAAATAAGGGCATGTGATGTGTCAGATAAAGTGTGGAAAGATCTGTGGGGCTTTTTGGGGAGAGGGAGTTGTGGTTTTGGTGCATTGCATATGACAGCTATAGAATGGATGTGAGATGTGGCCTTTCTTTGTCTGTTCCTGGTAATGTTTCAGTGTTCTTGTGTTTTGAGTAAGATGCTGACAAGTGAGGTTTGTATTATGTTTGTGTTGCATATATAGTTTATGGCCTTTGTTTTGAAGATGAAGTGTTAATAGTTGACTGAGTGATATCAATTTAGTTCATATTGTTTTGAAGTTTACAACCTTCATCTGGGTGGGAGTACTTGTAAACTCCTGCTCCATTTACTCACATCCATTCTTTAGGTGTCATGTGGATTGCACTGAAACCACAGCCCTCCTAACCACAACCAGGCCTCATAGACCTTTCCTTGGTTTCCCCAGGCCACTTCACATGCTTTAGTTCAGTCCATTGACAGTGCATTGAGCCCTATAAAGCACATTGTTCCAATTCGCTCTACCCCACATACATCTTTGACCCTCCTTCATGTTCACTGAAGGTCCTGAGCACTGAAAATCTTTTTCACTCCATCATTCCTTCTCCAACTGGGGCTTTCACTTCTTTTCCCCTCCACCTCTAACGCATATATCCTCTTTGTCAATCTCTCATCACTCATTCTTTCTGTCTGTCCAGACCATTTCAGCACACCCTATTCAGCTCTCTCAAGCACACTCTTATCATTATCACACCTGTCCTTTTTTCTTTTATTGCATACTCATTCAAATCACCTCACTCTACTTATTCCTCTTAGACATTTCATTTTGAACACATTAACCCTCCTCCACATGTCCTCATCTGTAACCCATGCCTCACATCCATACAACATTGTTGGGACTATTATACCTTTAAAAACATACCCATTTTGACCCCCCCATTTAAAGACTTCCCTCTCCACACATTCTTCAATGCTCCCAGAACCTTTGCCCTCACCCCCACACCCCACCCTATGACTCACTTCTGTTTTCATGGTTCCATTTGCTGCCTTGTCCACTCCCAGGTATATAAAACATAATTTCCTGCAATTATTTTTTTTTCCATTTGAACTCACACCCCAACTGACTTGTCTAAACTTCCTCCTTTCACACACATGCTTCCAAACTCAGCCACCAACTTTTAAAGTTTTTCATTCAAATCTGCCATCAGTGGTCTGTCAACAGCAGACAATAATTGACTCACTTCCCAAGCTCCATTATCCCCTTCAGGCTGCATACTCACCCCTCTTTCTAAGACTTAGAACTTACACCCCTCACCACTCTATATGTAAACTAATTAAATATCCATGGTGATATCATATACCCCAACCACAGACCAACCTTCACTTGGAACCACCCACTCTCCTCTCTTCCTACCCATACATATGCCTTATGTCTTTGATAAAATCTTCTCTACTTTGAGCAGCTTTCTTCCCACACCATATATCCATAAGACCTTCCAAAAGGCATTTCTGTCAGCCCTACCATATGTTTTCTCCTGATCCATAAATGCCTCATACAGATCCCTCTTTTTCTCTCAGTATTTCTCCCACATTTTTTAAGCTAACACATGATATGAATATTGTGTATTGAAACTTACTATTGTTGTATGTATTGGATTTAGTTTTCAAGTAATGCTGAATTTATAAAAGTGTTCAAGATTTTAAAGAAGGTTGATATATGATGTATTAAGAATTCTCTAAATTTTGGCATGTTGAATGTTTGGTCTATTATTTTGGACTTAGGTTGTTTCACTGTATATTCAACTTTGTTGGTTTGAAATGATGGTGATTTTAATGTCAGAGGGTATTGAAAGAGTAATACCTTACATGTATTTGACCATGTGAGGGACCATATAAAGTATAAGTGGAGACTGTAATATTTGATTGTAATATATACTTTGAAAGTGATCTTATTTTGCATAGATTGAAAGCCCATCAGCGCCTTCACAATGGGGACACATTCAACTGTAATCAAGATGGATGTGTTCGCATTTTCACAACGCTCTCAGACTTGAGAAAGCACGTCCGCACCCATACAGGAGAGAAGCCATTTAAGTGCGTAGTTTTCTTGTGTCCTTCGTATACATGCTTATAAGAAAACCATTTTAGACATGTTAAAAACTTTTAAAATCTCTGACAACATAGACTTTGAATTTTGATGATGAACAACTGTGAATTTTGATGATGAACAACTGTGAATTTTGATGAACAGTGTAGGAGAGCGTAGATAAAGTATAAACCTAAGAATAACCATTTATAAATTTTGTTACTTTATTTTTGCTTTGATGTATTCATAAAAAAGTATACTAGTAAGATTAGTTCTGGCTGTACAAGGCCTTCATGTTCCATCCAGGTGTGAAGAAGATGGTTGTGGCAAATCCTTTTCCGTGAGTCATCACCTTCAAACTCATAAAAGGATACACACTGGTAAGCTGATGGTGTAAAACTTATTGTTCAGAGCATTGTAACTATACATTTGGTGTAACACTTAAACTGTAGTACCTATTTATCAGTTTGAAAATGTCTGAAGCATTTGATATTAAACTTGAGATCCATCCGAATATATTTTTAGTTTTCTACTGCAGAGAGCACCTGAAAGACACAGACAATTCTGTCCTGGCCAGTCACTACAGCATTAAAGCCTAGCTGCTTTTTAAATATCCTCAACTTAGTTTAGCAAATGTCCTCTGCCGGCCACCTAAGTTTGACTTAGGTTTAAAGATGAAACAGTCCTTCCTTTCAACAAGCTAGCCAGAGGTGAGGTAGAGAAGTTAAGGGCTTGTGCTAATTGCAATGAAGGTGGCTTTTTGGAAAGGATGATATTCAGTGCTTTTATGATGAACATTCATTTGCCCACATTGTTCATGTTAGTAAAGAATGATAAGTTAAGTTGGACTAAGTTGAATCACATTAAAGTGTGATTAACGGCCTGGCAGTAGTATAAATGATTTGAACAGGAAGATTGGTAAACTTCATCCTTTGCAATTTTTGCTTATGTTTTGGCTTATTGTAACTCATGTTAGAATGAACTGGATGAACATTTGCTTAATTTTTAACTTGGAAATTGAAATAGTCATTGGTGTGTTGAAATATATGGACTGACTTAGATATGTTTTGAACTATAGCTGTGATTATGAGAACAGTGGGTAAACAAGTGGTGACTATGCGAAAGCCAGCTGAGAGCGGAAGACTGTTGCCATCCTCAGGTGAGGAGTACAGGAGTGAATATTATGCCGTATGGCATATGTTATATACATGGGTTGCGAAGGCAAAGCTTTTACAAAACAGCTTCAGCATGAATAAAAAGTTTTCTGTACTACGCATGGGTCAAAGAATGCTGGTTCTGGTAAATGAACCATGATTATAACAAGCAGTAATAACAGTAATGTTATTACCAAAATATAAGCAATATCTATTTATCTGTCTATATCTCTGATGCCAGTTCTCTCTGGGAACTTACTGTGTGTGTGTGTTTTGTGTGTGTGTGTGTGTGTGTGTGTGGTGGGGGGGGGGGGTTACAGCAATAGAGTTTCCATGTATCCCTTGTCTTACAAGCCTCCCTTGCATACACCTAACCACACATTTTTCCACATTTCTCTGCCTCCAATAATTAGTCTTTCACTCTGTTTCCCCATGTCACAGGTGATCTTCCTCTCACACCAAAGGCTGAGAAGTAGCATTGGAGTTCTTTAGATATAGAGACTTGTTTTGGCCACCACTTTGAAGGAGTTCCATTTGGAACAGGTGTCAGAGATGTATATATATTGATAGATAGTTAGGTAATCAAAAGCTTCTCAGTTTTAATTGAGTCTTGATTTGAAATAGATTTATGTATTATTTTTAGGTGAACGACCATATGTGTGTGTTGAGCAGGACTGTCGAAGGGCCTTCACAACCAATTTCTCAAGAAAGAGTCACATGCGGGTTCACAGACGTAACTTAGATAAGCAACAGCTTAAGCAGGAGCAAAAATTGTTCCAGACCCCTCTACAAGACACAAATGAGAACTCCAATATTAACCAAACTCTAGATCCTGCACCAGCTGAAAAGGAAGTAAGATAACACTATTAACCACCGTCCTGTTAGTTGTCATGTTTTCATAATCTAAGTTTCCCTTACTTTCACTTACGAAGGGAAACTTCATTTAGAGGACATTCATATGCTATGTTAGGAGATTCTCCACACATCTGTCTTTCCATCAAAGCATCTTTATAAACAACAGTCATTTAGTAATGGTTGTTGAGATTTCTTTTACCTCAGGTATGAATTTAAAGCTCATATGAGAATAGTGGTCATCCAGCAATTATGTATTCCTTCTTGAAATTGCTAACTAGCAGCCCATTTCATGTGGCAGGTAATCATATACAGGAATGGGGCAGATGTTTGGAGGTTGTAGAATTTGTTTCTTGTTATAAGTAGCAGTTACTTATCTGGTAAGTAAACCAACATGGAAAAGTCTACATCATATATTATGAGCTTTGATGAGTTGGTCATAACTGATCAGACTGTAAATATGTCTGTAACTTCAATGTTTGAAAATTTTTCATGAATCATCCTGCTATGATTAAAGGCATAGTTAAGCAAATTTAAAGGAAAACTGTAAATGTGAAATATTTTATTTGTAATTTTCATATATGATTTTATTGCATTTCATGTCTACATCTTACCTTTCACTAGATGCTTTTCCACAGTAATTCGTCATTCTCACCACAAATATCTGATCTGCACGTCCCTACCTTTCTTAGAACCTCATGCTCCTCATTTATTTTGCATTCAGTCACTTCCATCACTCCATCAATCAACATTCTTGCATGCATTTTTCCTGATATACATAATAGACTTGTTCCCCTGAAATTGCTACATACATCCTTAGCATCATTTCTTTTGAATTAAGGAACAATAGGAGCATTCACCCAGTCCTCAAGCAAAACCTTATGTTTCCATTCTAAATAACATATTACTCATACTCCTCCATACTTCAGCATTTCCTACCTTCATCCATATTATCATCCATTTTACGTCCCTTCTCACTGTAGACCCTTGTGCTTTTATCCTTTTCCTTCCATCTTCCATACCCATGCATGAAATAACTACTGCCTCATCTTCTACATTCATCAGTTCTTCAAAATACTCTTTCCATCTTCCTTTCACTTCCCTCCTTTATTCAGCAACTTACTTACTTCTCACATCAGCATATCCACTCTTACATCCACTTTTTTTCTTTTTTCACCCTCTTCCAGTACAGTTTTTTATTTTTCCTAAATTTTTCACTCAACTTTCTTCCAAAATCTTCATATACTCTTTCTTTGATTTCTTCTGTCAGCTTTTTATTATGTATCTTTATCTCTGATGCCTGTTCCAATTGGAACTCCCTCAAAGGAATGGCCATGGCAACTTAGTCTCCATACATAAATAACTCCATTGCCACTTTATAGCCTTTAAAACCTCACCCTGAAGAGGCCACTGGCAGAGGGCATCTCTAGTGCAGTGTTTGCAGAGGCTCCTACCTAATGTTCCCAATGGCTACTTCTGTCTAATGCTTCTGCCTACTTCTTGTACTTAATGTTTCTACCTAATGCTCCTGCCTAAATGTCCCTCTACCTACTACTTCTATCTACTGCCCCTGCCACTTTGCCAAAAGGCTTACACATTGTATATTCTTCATCTCTGCTGAACTTCCACTGGTACATTCCTTTTGAGTGTCTATGGTATGCCTTTTTCTTCTCTTCCACAACATTTCTAATCTCATTCGTCCACCATGCATTTCCCTTTTCATTCCTATATCTCATGACGTTTTATCCAGTTGTTAAGTCTACGACCTGTAAGAGTCTTTCTGTAAACATTTTAAGTACCTTATTCAAACATGACTGCATCCTTACATTTACTTTTCTTCCATCTAAGCTTTCAGTCACCCTTCTTTCATACTTCATGAATTTTTTCTGATTCATCTTCTTGCTTGCCGACAGTTTTACCTTACCATTCTTCCATACATCATACCTCCACTTTTCCCTGATCCTCACCCCACACAAGAATCATGAAATGTTCAGGGTCTCCAAAGTATTATCCTCTCATAACTAATATCTAGCACAGCCTTTATCAACCTTTCATCCATTACTACATAGTCAATCACACCCTTTTGTTTTTCTCTTCTAACATTTTCTTGTCCATGTATACCTATGGATCATTTTGTTCTGAAAAAAGGTGTTTGCAAAGAATGAACCATTCTTAGTACAGACAGCCACAAGATAACTTTCATTCTCATTTAATCCAGGCACCACTCATTTACCAACTATGAATCCATAAACACTAAATAGCTATTGTTCCCACCCACCCCAGAACCATTCCAGACATATAACTATCTAAAACTACACTCCAGGCATGTATATGTTACACTTTCTTGTTTGCTTTGTGGATAGCACCCAACTTTCCAGTTTTACAAACGCTGATTCATTATGCTCTACCACAAAACCCCATATACCCAATAGTTTTGAAGGTGATATTCACTGCAGTAAAGTTGGGGATTTGTGAAGGAATTTACGAGCTCTTATGTTCATGAACCACCCTTTGTAAGTAGGAACAGAGTTAAAGAACTAGATATAAATGACTTATTATATTAATTTGCACCAGATGATGGATAGGAAAGAACAAGCAGCAAAGAAAGAAGTTAGTAAACAGTATGAGCTTCCCAGAAGAGGTAACAGTGAAGCCAGTAAAGGAGGCTGCTGTAGAGGACACCAGCAGCGCCATTCCAGCACTTCCACCGCTAAGCATAAAGGTTTGTAGACCTTTTAAACCAGAGGCCATATGATTGTGAACAAAACTTCAGACAATGATAATAATGAATTTTAGGATGATCTTTACATTTGAATAGTTTTGATATATTTATATTCAGTTTGGAAATGTATTTTGTAAAGTAAAGCTGTGGTATATTGTCCTTAGGAATTTATTTGATTTTAGAATGGTGATTTTTATTTGCCCTATGAGTGCCGTTATCCAATGTTAGAATCCATGAAACTAATACTGAAATGTATATTATGTTGATGTATATAATTATCTGCCAGTAAGGAGGGATGTAGAAGAGATAGGAACAAAGACATTAATAAGCAGCTGGCCATTGTTGATATGTTGCAGTGTTTGCAATCATCCCTGTGGATGGGGATGCAGGAGAGAGTCCTACAAGCCTTACCATCCAAGATTTTTTGGAGTCAGAAGCTCTCAGATGTAACCCAAATATGAAGGTAAGTCATTTGTATACTTAATACAATTTGTGCTATATGACACGTGAGTAGGTTCATGGTTTTGCTACCTTGAGATCTAATAAAGGAAGACATTGTCATTTGTTTCTGTGGAAATTTTTTCAGACCAGTACAGCCTTATGAATCCTCATGACTCATTTTGTTGTGATTAAGTACATGCAAAAATGGTTATAGCATTGTATTATGAAGAAGTTTTCTTGACTGATATTTAGCCCACAAGAACAACTAAAATGTTAATAAATTTGTGAGCGAATTACATCACCAGCAGCTAAGCTGATGACTGTTGTGGGATTGACTCGGTAAATGGACTTTTTGTCTTGAGAAGTTGACTATCAAATTCTTAACAGAGCACTGACACTGGATATTGACCAGCCCATTTGAAATATAAAACTAAGGGGATGCTGAAAGTGGATATTGATCAGCCCACTTGAAACACAGAACTGTTCCTAGTATCCCATTGTTTTTTTTAGTTGTTTGCTGTAGTCACTTGCTTCTTTGGATTCAAGATGCATTCATGGCAGATTTGCTGATTGCTTGGCTGTTCTCTGGGTTGCCAAGTAAGAATTTACAACAGTTACCACTTGTCCTATTTTGTCACATAGACCTAATATCATCTTACTGTGTCTTTTACTTGCAGCTAGACTGTGCTCTCTTTATATGCCTAGTATTAAGTTATTTGCTTCTAGTCACTCCAAAAAGAAAACAATAACAATCTTACTGGTTTCCTGCAACTAAAGTCTGTGTTGTCTGATAAGCAGATGTACTGCAAATTATTTGTGTATTTGCCTCTTTCCTCTCCCTTTCTTTCACTAGAATCCCGGATAAGTGATAAGGGAGGGGGTAAAGGATGAATTGGATAAGTCTAGTCAAAATGTGTGCCTATGTGTGTGCACATAATTTTCTATGTGTAGTTACACTCTTGAACTCCATTTCCTCGGACTTTTCTTGTATCATACAAATATTTTGATTTCTGTGTATTGTTATCATCCACAGTGGCTTATTTCTTTTTTCTACAGCTTTGATACTGTAGAATTACTTCTTTATATCTTTTCTAACAGATTTATTGTTTAGTTTCCTGATGCTGTGTCTTTGCATCTCTCAAAGAACTGCTCACAACCATCATCAAACTGGTTTAGAAACTTGAAGATGGTGATTAGATCTCCCTTAACTCTTTTTTCTTTTTAGTAGGCAAGTTTATGGTCATTAACCACTCAGCATTACTCTGCTCTCCAGTTTCAGGAATCATCTTTGTTGCCCTCTTCTAGACTTTCTGCTTTAATTGTTTGTGCATGGTAAATGCAATGACCAATCTTAAGCATTGCATTGGGTCTTATATACATTTTGAATAACTTGCTGAACATTTCTTTATACAGATACTTAAAAGTAATATTTGATATTTGCGTCCTTTACAATTCTTCTGACGTGGCATTCTAGCAACATATTAGGTATGTAAACCCTTAAGTCCCTCACACCACAGAGTCCTTTAGCTTATGTATTGCTGAACTATATTCATATCAATGCTTTTTCTTACAATGTTTCACCCTTGTTGCTGTGCATTTACCTGGGTTGAATTTTATCACCCAGTAATCAGACCAGCTTCAGAGCTGTCGAAATCTGGTTGTTAGTTGATGCACTCATTATTCTTTACTTCTCTGATGACCTTAGCATCAACAGGAACCATATTCAGGCATGAGTCCAGTCTCTTTGGCTTGCCTTCCTCTGACATGCATCCTCATTTACTTTTACTAGGATATTTGTTCCTCAAATGAAGGAGTCTTCCAGTTTGCATGCCTGGAAATTTAACCTATCAAAATTCTTGTGTGGTAGTGTCAAATGCCTTATAACATCCCAGGAACACTCAAACCGCACAGCCTTCTTTCATCAAAAATGGAGCTTACATAAAAGTTTGAGAAAATTTTTATTCTCGACATCCTTCCCGAGAACGTATGTTATCTCTCAGTTAGATAGTCTCTCCATTGCATTTCTCATCAACGTGCTCTCGTATTATTGTTAAGGTATTTTACAGACTACATCTAATGTGAGACTCGTCTGTTTTTCAGGTCAATTTCTCGATACTGTTTCCCAACCCATGAAATGTAGTATTCCCTCCTTGGTTCATCTTGGTCCTTAAAAAAAAAAAAAAAAAAAAAAAAGAGAGAATATAAGAAAAATAATTTATTAAGGGATAGATTTGCTTGCAATAAAGAAAAAATACACAAATAGTTATCTTTCTGTTGGCCTGCTTCAGTGCTAATTTAGCATCCGAGGAAGTTGTGAATGCACATTTAACACTTTCCCAATAAGTTGAAGCCATGGTGATGACTTTTCTTTCTTTCTGTTTAGTGTGTTATCCCATTGCCTATATATTTCATACAAATGCACAAAGTTAGTGAATATATTTCGAAACATTTCACCATTTGCACAAACCTTCAGTGTGAGGGAGATTGGCCTGGCATGTGTAGGAAGGATATTGAAGGATTTGTTTCTTTTTAATGATTACTTTCCTACTGTATCCTCATTTTTGATTCATTCATACTCCAATTTCATACAAAGGTACAGCATTGATGTTGAATAACAATATGAATATATTGAAGGATTTGTTTCTTTTTAATGATTACTTTCCTACTGTATCCTCATTTTTGATTCATTCATACTCCAATTTCATACAAAGGTACAGCATTGATGTTGAATAACAATATGAATATATTTGGATTTATTTCACCCTTTACATTGCAACCAGTGTGAGGATGTTGAATTATTTGATATTAAGAGAAATGAAGATGAAATGTGTTTGATGACAGGTAGGCATATGTAGGGTGATTGGGTTGAGTTGGTATGCAAAGTGAGAGTCATGGAGTGATTTGGTAGAAAAAAAGTGGTGAAAGCCTTACGAAGGATGAAATATGGCAAAGTGGCTGGAGTGGGTGGTCTGTTAAATTCATTAAGAGAGGGAGTGACTGTGATGCTGATTGGCGAGTTTAGATTTGTGATGCTGATTGGCGAGTTTAGAATTTCAGTGTATGTGTGGATCATGGCAAGGTGCCAGAGGATTAGCAGAATGGATTGTATAAAAGTGGGGGGGATAAAAGTGAGTGTTTAAACTACAGAATTATACGTTTAGTAAGGATACCTGGTAAGTTGCATGGGAGGGTAGTGATTGAGAGAGTGTAGGCATGTACAGAGCTTCAGATTAGGGAGGAATAGTGTGGTTTCAGAGGTGGTAGAAGATGTGTGGATCAGGTAAAGCAGTAAGAAATTCTTATAATGGTTGTAAGGCATATGTAAAAGTAGGAAGAGAGAAGAGTGAACAATTCCAAGTGAAGATTGATCTGTGGTAAGGGTTGTTTCATTTGTTAATGGATAGGATAGTGAGAGAGGTAAATGTGAGAGTCTTGGAGAAAGAGGAGTGAGTGTGCAGTCTGTAGGGGATGAGAAGGCCTGTGAAGAGAGTCAGTTGTTTGCTGATGATATAGCAGTGGTGGCAAATTTGAATGTGAAATTGCAGAAGTTGGTAATTGGAACTGTGTTAAATGAAGAAGTGGTGAGTAAATATGAAGAAAAGCAAGGTTATTAGGTTTAGCAGGGTGTTAGTTTGAGTGGAGAAAAATTGGAAGAAGTGAAGACACCTGTGAGTGGACATGGCTGTGAGTGGAACCATGCAAGTGGAAGTGAGTCGAAGGGTGGTTGGGGGGCAAAGGTTCTGGGGGCACTGAAAAATGTGGAGAGGTTCTTATCTGGGAGGGCAAAAATGAGCATGCTTGAAGTTATAATAGTCCCAACATTATTAAATGGATGTAAGGCACGGGTTGTACATGAGACTGTGTGGAGGAAAGTGGGTGTGTTGGAAATTAAATGTTTAAGGACAGTATGTGGTGTAAGATGTTTTGATCAAGTGAGTAATGAAAGAAAAGAGAGAGGCATGGGGATGAAAAGAGTGTGGTTGAGAGAACTTAAGAGGGTGTGCTGAAATAGTTTGGACATATGAAGAGAAAGAGTGTGGAAAGGTTGACAAAGAGGATATATGTGTCAGAAGCTGAGGGAACAAGGAAAATGGGGAGACCAAAATGGACGTGGAAGGATGGGAGTGAAAAAAAGTTTGAGTGATCAGAGCCTGAACTTGTGGGAAATAAAAGGTGTGCACAGGATAGAGTGATTTGGAATGGTGTGGTATGGAGGGGTCAATGTGTTGTCAGTGTAGTGAAACAGGGCATGTGAAGAATCTAGGGTAAACCATGGAAAGGTTTGTAGGGCCTGGTTGTGGATAGGGAGCTGTGGTTTCAGTGCATTACACATGACAGCTGGAGAATGGATGTAAGCAGATGTACCCTTTCTTTATCTGTTCCTGGTGCTACTTTGCTAACATGGGAAATGGTGATTAAGTATGAAAGAGAAGAAAGAAAAAGAAAATAAAAGTTTGCTTTCAAATTTGTTGTCAGTGCTGGTAGTGGTGTGTCAAAAAGAGTGACTGAAACACCCTTGAAACACCTTAAGGATATAGCATTGATTTTATTTTTTACATGCAGATGCTCCCCAATTTAAGATGGGATTATGTTTTGGTAAACCCATCGTAAGTTGAAAATAACGTTCATCTACCCTACTGATCATCATAGCTTAGCCTAGCCTACCTTAAATGTTCTCAGAAAACTTACATTAGCCTACAGTTGGACAAAATCATCTAACACAAAGCCTATTATAAAGGGTTGAATATCGCACCATCATAAAGGTGAAAAATCGGAAGTCAGACCATCACGTTGAGGAGTATCTGTATATTACCGTTGATAGGGTAGATGGAAATGACTGGTTTGGGTTATGTAGACTAATTATGCCTTATTTAAACAAATAATATTTTTTTCAGTTTATTTTTGATATAATATTCCAGACTTTCACCAAAGTTGAACCCCTCCCACAAATTTCTTCAAACTACCAAGAATTCTTTGTACAGTGATTATGCTGAGGTATTATTTGCAATATTTTCAGAAAATCTTTTCATTGTTGTGTATTTCATTTCTGTTTAAGTGTATATTCCATATATATTTTGAACAGAAGATATCATGAATTTAGGTATACTTTTCTGACTGAAGTTCAGTAAAGTTTTCAGTAAAATAGATGGCAGATGATAAGAATATCAAAGTATCTGGTAATTCCATTGAGGAAAGTTCCTTCATCCCTCCAGTTTTATGAGTTTTATCTTGGTAGGTTCATCATCAGATAAAGTGAGCAGGGATGCTAATACATGATGAAACCCAGAAGGATGTATCACAACTCACTGACATTTGTTTCTTAATGTAAAGCACAACAACTGTAGTGATACATTTTTTGTTGACTTTACGTAAAACTAATTTATGAATAGAATTTAAAGATTAAGATTTTATTTTTTTTATTTTTTTTTTTTTCACAGGTCCCCATTGTTAAGGCTACAGATGATACTACCGTAGGTCGTCTTTTACGTGACTCCCAGACCATTACAGATTTGTCCCAGGTTTGTGTCTTCTGATTAGTAGCCATGCTATATGCCTGAATAGTTTGAAAATTGTCAACTTAGGATATGATGTTAGTTGTACAAGTTACTTGGTGGTAGTGTCCTTACTTTCTATAAGTTTGTTTTTCAGAAGTGCACTTTTCTCTTATATCTTTGTTATTTCATCAGACATTTTTTTTATCTTGATTTAGATTTCATTTTCAGGTCATGAATATTTACTTATGGGTGCCAAACAGGGAAGAAACTGATTAGATTAAAGACATGTAACCCATTTATTGTGAATGGAAAGTGTACAACATAATTTTTTCTGTTTACCACTGTTGGAGCATGTACTTTATTAATTCTTGAATCAAAAGCCTCTACCATAAGGTGAAATGTACATCTATTGATGCTTGTAGTGACATCCCTTGCATTGTGTCCAGACACTGCAGTCTTAACTTTTCCTTATGCTAGTCAGTATATGTGGGGATGTCAAGGAAGCCTGTAGGAGAGAGGAGTGGTCTCATATTATGTAACAGTTTTTGAAGTGTGTCACTCCTACAAGATTGTTCATAATAAGTGTGTGCTGTCCTAGAAAATAGTTCTTATTACAGGTGAAAACACTGAGTAATTATGCTTGTTTATGACAGAAATACCATACATCTCACTACATATTCCAGATATTATTTCTGAAATACAGCCTCTGTAGGTTAAGTTGTACATCAGTCTGTTTAGAAAACTATGTTCTAGTTTATCATAATAACAAATTTAATCAAGAATTTTAGAATATATGAAACTATCTTGCGTACAAGATGTCCCTGGATATTGTGACCACTGTGGTGAAAGGGGTGAAAGAGACAAAAATTTATTTTATTTTTTGTGCCTGCATCATGTTTTGCATCTAATTTTACACTTTTTTGAATTTCTTTCTCTCATGTATCATCATTTTCCAGGTATATTTCATTGTATAACCTTGTTCACAAGTAAGGTTTCATTATTTTCCTTAATTCTTTTAGGGCAGTGAAGCAGGATAGCTTTGGGGAACATTCTCAGAACACCAATCTTAGGGCCTATTTCTATTATAATGGATCTTGAAGGACACATGCTATTAGTCTGTTCCAGTGAGAAAAAAGGCCCGAGACACAAGATGCCCAACCACTCTTAACAAGGTTGTAACATTCTCCTCTTTAATAGTAGTCTTACTGAAATGGTTTGGACATATGGAGAGGATAAGTGTATAGTGTTGATAAAGAAAGTACATTTATCAGAAGTGGAGGGGACAAGTAGAGGGGAAGACTGAATTGGAGGTGGAAGGATGGAGTGAAAACAGATTTTATGGTCTGGTCTTGAACATACAAGAAGATGTAGGTTCTGTAGAGGATAGAGTGAACTGGAGTAATGTGGCATACAAGGGACAACATGTTGTCAGTGGACTGATCTGGGCATGTAAAGTGGTTGGGGAGAACCAAGGAGAGGTCTGTGGGACTTGGTTGTGGATAAGGGGATGTGATTTGATGAATTACATTGACAGCTAAAGATCAGAAATGAATGACTATTGCCATATCTTTGTCAGTTTTTTGTGCTACCTTTGTCAGTTTTTTGTGCTACCTTGCTAATGCTGGAAACTTTGAACATATGTCTGTTTACCTATATCTCTGGTGCCTGTTCCTTTCAGGAACTCCCATCAAAGGGTTGGCTTTGTTGAAAGAGATTTCACTTATCCCTGTCCCTGCATGCCTTTCATGAAGACACCATTCCATTTATTCTTCCCCCATTTCTCTCTATTCAATAATCTTCCACTATTTCCACATGTCATAGGTGGTTTTCCTCTTACACCAACCCCTTTCATTGCATATCATACACTCACATTGTAAATTCACAGTTTTGTATTCTTTCCACATGCCCAAACCACCTCAAAGTATTGTGTGACCCACTCTACTCCACCACTCCACAATCCATTCCCTTTGCATTCTCTATTTATCTATGTCTGTGATTCTTGTTACAGTTGGAACTCCCTCAAAGGAGTGGCCACAGCAGCAGTCTCCATAACTAAAGAACTTCTGGCATACCATATCTGTTGTACACCTCATTTTTTTCTTTACTCCTTTTAACCATACCATATGCTCCTTTCAAATAACTCATTTCCACAGCCTGGAATCTTTGTGATGCATCTCATGTCCATGTTTCAGCTGCATAGGGCAGGGTAGGGAGGGCTATGCTGTCTGTGGTCCCTTTCTCCTCCATATTTACACCTCCATCTTTCATTAACTGTTAAGGGACTCAGTGACCCTTCTACTCTGTATTGCTCTCTCCTTTATCTCTCCCAAGTTCTCAGATTCTGCACCTTTTCCAATCTTACTCCCCCTCCATATCTTATGCACAGTTTAGTACACTTTCTTCTCTCACTTTTTAGGGCTTTGTTAAATCTTAACTTTCACTCATTTTCCTTTCAAACACAATTACTTTACATTTACTTACATTTACCCTCAGTCTCCTATGCTTTCATAAATAATGACACATGCTAACACCCCTCTGCAACTCCTCCTCACTCATAGCAAACAAGCTTGTCACAAGCCACCATACCTTACCACCACACTCCATCTGCACACCCCTTTTCCCTAGTTTTGCTTTCCCCTCTCTTACAGTTCCATTTGGATACATGTTAAGAAACCACAGTGACATCACACAGCCCTGCCTTACATGAACCCACATGTACGCCAAAACTTCCACTAAACTCATCATCCACTGTTAACACATGCATTTGCTCCTCTATAGAAGCAGCAGTTGTCCCCTACCCATTTATCCTTAACACATCCCATAAAGCATTCCACTTAACTGTCATACTCTTTCTTCAGAATCAATAAAAGCTGCGTGCACCTTCTTACTTTTCCCTAGATACTTTTCCAGTGATTCTAACCGCAAAATCTGATCCACGCATCCCCTACCTTTCCTAAAATCCCTTGGTTTCTACTTATTCTGCATTCAGTCATTTCCATCACTATATCAATCAACAATCTTGCATACACTTTTGCTGGTATACTTAACAGACTTATTCCCCTATAATTGTTAAATACATCTGTAGCACCTTTTTGATTTAATAAAGGAACAAAAATGTAGCTTTCACCCAATCCTCAGGCACAACCCTCTGCTTTCATGCTAAATTACATATAAAATGCATACACTCTAACACTCTTTCTCCTTTGTACTTCAGCATTTCAACCTTAATCTCATCCATTCCAGGTGCCTTTTTACATTCAACCTCATAGTCACCTATTTTTACCCTCCTTCTTGCTGTAGACCACTGCACTTGTATCCTTTACCTTCCATCCTCCATACCCATGCATATAACAACTGCTGCCTCACCACCTCCCACATTGATTAGTTTTTCAGAATACTCTTTCTATCCTCCTTTCACTTCCATCATTTGGTTCAGCAACTCTCCTTCCTTACTTTTCACATTTACATTTCCAGTCATACATCAACATATTTCCTTTTTCACCTTACATTACGGTTTCTTTACATAGACCTCTTTTCCAAGATCACCTGCTCTCACTACTGTCTTCTCACCAATGAAAGTGGTATGTTGAACTTATTTTTATTAAGTGAAATATTTGTTGGTTGTAAAGTAAGGTTTATTCTTGATTTTTTCAGAGTGCCGGTGGTGATGAACGTGGGTTGTTAGAAAAAATAACTGCTCACGCAGACATATGTAAGTGCAACCCATGTCGCTGTGACCCCTCAAGAGGCAATGAATGTTCATGCAATGCTATTGATGATGTAGAATCTTCTCCCTCAGACAGAAATCCTCCGCAAATTGCAGCAAAGGTTCCTGCATCAAATCCCAGTCCAGTATCACCTGTAAATGTTTTTAAGACTTCTAAAGAAAAAGAAATATTTGAAGGGCCTGTTAGTGAAACATCCATTAGTACACCTGCTCATGACCTTCATGGTGTTTTTAAAGTGAAACCTGAAGAGATCAACAGATATTCATCAAACGCAAGTGAAGGGATCAGCTCATCATCTTTGTTAGCTGCAGATTCTCGGTTCAACACATCCAAATTTTTCCACAGAAGTGACAGAAGAAGCTGAAGTTATAGATCCTGCAGGGTCTTTAGAAACTCCAGATCAGCAGATTTCTGTGGAGGAGTTTTTACGTGAAACAGTTGGCTTAAACACAGCAGCAACACACAGTAATACTGGACATCGTAGGTTTGTACCATCAAGCTTAGAGACTTTATTGCCAGGGCCCTCAGGACGACACACCTCAGATTCAGTGTTTCCTAGTTTGGCTAACTTAGATGATATGGGCAATTTAGCATCTCCCACAGTGGATGATTTGATTGTCTCACCACTGTCCCATGGGGCTGTATTTGGTGCAACAGAAAAATGTTCAGTAGCTGGGATCAATCCTTCGGGAGGACTAGGTAGTGATAGTACATCAATTAGTCACAAATTTGATGTAGACATGACTACATCTGATTTATCAACAGATTTCCCTCTCTCATCTCCAAATATAATAGAAGCTTTACTAACAGATGATATAGGCAGCCTCTCTACATTACCTCCCCACAGTTCAACCAGCAACAGTAGTTCTCATGCTTTAGTCACCACTGCTACACCATCGTCTGCCAGTGTTGTTACTCCCTCTATCTCTACACATGCCACACAGTTGATTCAGCATTCTCAGATGTCTACATCACCAAGAAGTGGCACATCCAGTAATAGTGTAACTGCTACCAGTTTAAAACCATCTCCATCCTTCAGTGGATGCTTTGATCTTCAAAAAGAGCATCAGCAAACATCTCAAGAGTGTTGTCGACAGTGGGGAAAAGTAAAACCTTCTTGCTCTTCAGCATCTATACCTTCATCACGAAGTTGTTGTACTCCACCACCTACTTCATATTCATCTGGTTGCTGCCAGTCAAGCCCACCTGGAGATAGTTGGTGTGGGTCAACACAGTCTCTAATCACCTCACTTTCTTGCTCTCCACATTCACAAACTATTGTAGGCTCATGCTGTGGTAGAAAAACTGTCCCACATTCTTCTCATCCAAGTATCGCTAACACAAAGTCAGTCATGTCCACGTGTGATCTTAATAATCATCAGGCGTCACATTATGGGACATCTAGGTGTAGAAGCTTACAACAGTCTTCTCAACATCTCTCATCTTCATGCAGTGCACAGGATCATGCCACCTCATGTGAAGGGGACTCTTCATCTCGCATTTCTCACCATCACCACCATCTCCAAGATCACCATCACACCCATGAGCCCCAACACCAAATCTGTGAAAATGAACACACTCATCATGCTAAACACAACTCCCTGCACCAGCATCCCAAAGCTGAACACCATGTTGACTGTTCCCAACATGAATACCAGCACCAGCACTGTGAATCACATCATTCAGACAGTGAACAAGTTCATTCAGTGTCTAGGCATCAGCATCAGCATCACAACAAAGCAGAGCATCACCATCATGCAGAACATCACCATCATTCGGAGCCTGAGCACCAGCAACAGATGCATGAGGGTTTTGCTCTTGGCTCGGAGTCCCGAGCTAATGATGCTCGTCATAATTCTGGTCTGGATCTTATACTGCGAAAAGATGATGATGATTCATGCTGTGTTGTGATTTGTACCAATAAATTACAAAGGCTCAGAAATGTATTGGCCAAATGTGAGTGTACAGATCATGAATGCTCAGCAGGACCTGTTGACCTGCAGGCCCTATTGAATGATGCCTTGATGGAGTGGGAAACTCCAGACCCCAACAGTACACAGTCATTCACATCTACCCAACAAAACATATCTAAATCAGGATCTAGTGTCACCATTAGCTGGCCATAGCCATATCTGCTGTCTTTTGCTTTATAGATTGGAAGAAAAAAATCTATATTGTTTGGCTTCAGAATCTTAGTTTAAATATATATTTATACAAAATAAGCTCAGCATTGTGAAAGTTGGTGCCTGTATCACTTTATACAATAGAAACTTCTCAGAGGTTATGCAAGAGTAAGTGAGAATTTCTACTTGCTCTGTCATTGCATATGTGATAAAATACTTAGAATGATCAAGTAGCTTTCAGTAGACTTATCTTACATGCTCCCATGTGATTACCTAATAAGAGATATAGTTATATTTCATTGTATTTTTGCTCACTGGAGCTTATCTTTCAATTTTGTATCTTGGTTCTGTTGAACATTTTCATAAAGATTATATATAGCAGAGTAATTTGAATAAGTAAGTGTAAGTATTCAAAAGGTTTAAGAAGTTTGGTTTGAAATGTTCATGTGAACTGATTTACATTATATATCCAAACTTAGAGTATAGCATTATATTCTGTGGAACTTTACAAAGCATTTTTTTTCTCTTAATATCTACTTTTGTTGCTCCTTAAAACTTTGTCTGTGATCAGCATTTGTGCAATTTTGTACAGAAATTGTATATAAGATATATAAGTATCTGTTGACAGAGATTTGTATTAACATTGATAATCTGTTATTCACTCCTAGGAAAAGGAGGTTAAAAGCTAGGAAGGAATTGAGTATCATATTGAATAAAGTTATTTATCATTCTTTACAAAATATAATATTGATAATTTTCTAGATTCATTATGGATACTTTTAATACAACCTCATAAAATGTTATTAGAATCAAAGATTCCATTATATTGGCTAAAGTTAGATTTCAGTTTAGCATTAGCTTTAATGAATGCTCAAACAGCATTCCCATTGATGCAGAATCATACATGAATCAAGCCACAATATTCTGATTCATGAAAAATCATAACTGAATCATGCCAAAGTATTCTGGTTCATGCAAGATATTCAATCCCATGTATGCATGCATGTACCATGATATCTTGAATTTTTCCATTTTGTCATTTGTCATTCCTTATTCAATGCACAGTAAGTATTACGTGAAGACATGTCACAAATGCAACAAGGAGCCAGATTATATTACCACTTGATGCTCACTTTTCATAAAATGATGGTAAAACATTCACATGGAAAGGTTACCTTTGAGAAAATGTGGAAGGAAACCTACAATTCAGGATCAATGAACAAAGACCATGCATATGTAACCCTATTTTTTATCTTATTTCAATCATTGTTAAACTGAACAAAAATAAAAAAAAAGTGGTGAGAACTCCATTAAAGATGCAATAACTGTCATACTTGATTCTGCATTGTTTAAGATCTTTTTAAAGGTCCAGGAGACAGAACTTGTGATTTTTGTTTAAAATTAAGGATGGATATGGTAAAAGTCCACATTTCAAATACAGTAAATGATAGTAAGTGTATAAGGATGGCAAAGAGTGGATTGATAGAAGGAGAGTTATATGGTCATGCTTGCATGTATGACAGGAAAATGTTGTTAGAGATCAAGGCCATCTTTCTGTGTGAGGAAGTAGGTAGAGTTGGCTACATCATGTGCATTTCTCATTATAAGTATTTGTATAGACTCTAAAATTAGCTGTACATGCTCTGAACTGTATGTAATATGAATGGAAATGACACTGTTTTGAAATATTAAAGTGTCCCATGATTTGATTTGTGGAAACAGTCTTTATTTTAAGTACCATAACAATGTGCATTTCATTTGCTCATTATGTATGTATAGTATCCTCTGTGAGGATGTATGTGTTTGATAGAATACTAATTTTATTAGTAAATGTACCCAAAATATTTTTGTTATTACATATGCTGGTATATGTGACATGATTTTCATTAATTTGTGTATTATAAAGATTAAGATGAACATCTCATGTGAAAGATTTTTCTTGTAGAATCTCCAGTTAAGGCCATAATCACATTATATCTACCTACAAAATACACCATGAATTATCCCACAGTATATTCATATTATACCTGCAATTTGGATTTTAGCTATATCCTTATGTTTACAACCAAAGTTTCTGTATGCAGTGTTCCAGGCTTTCAATTATTTTCAATAGTTATTTCAATTACTATTATTATTATTATTATTATTCTTCTTTTTCTTTCATACTATTCGCCATTTCCCGCATTAGCGAGGTAGCGTTGAGAACAGAGGACTGGGCCCTTGAGGGAATATCCTCACCTGGGCCCCTTCTCTGTTCCCTCTTTTGGAAAATTAAAAAAAAAAAAAAAAAAAAAAAAGTGAGAGGGGAGGATTTCCAGCCCCCCGCTCCCTCCCCTTTTAGTCGCCTTCTACGACACGCAGGGAATACGTGGGAAGTATTCTTTCTCCCCTATCCCCAGGGATATTATTATTATTATTATTATTATTATCATTATTATTATTATCATTAATATTGTTATTATTATTATTATTATTATTATTATTATTATTATTATTATTATTATTATTATTATTTATTCATTTTATTTTGCTTTGTCGCTGTCTCCCGCGTTAGTGAGGTAGTGAAAGGAAACAGACAAAAGAATGGCCCAACCCACCCACATACACATGTATATACATACATGTCCACACACGCAAATATACATACCTATACAACTCAATGTATACATATATATACACACACACAGACATATACATATATACACATGTACATAATTCATACTGTCTGCCTTTATTCACTCCCATCGCCACCTCACCACACATGGAATAACAACCCCCTCATGTGAGCGAGGTAGCGCTAGGAAAGGACAACAAAGGCCCCATTCATTCACACTATTATTATTATTATTTTCTTTTCTTTTCTTTCATACTATTTGCCATTTCCCACGTTAGCGAGGTAGCATTAAGAACAGAGGACTGGGCCTTTGATGGAATATCCTCACCTGGCCCCCTTCTCTGTTCTTTCTTTTGGAAAATTAAAAAAATGAGAGGGGAGGATTTCCAGCCCCCCGCTCCCTCCCCTTTTAGTCGCCTTCTATGGCACACAGGGAATTCATGGAAAGTATTCTTTCTCCCCTATTTTATTTATATTTTATTATACTTTATCACTGTTTCCCGCATTAGTGTGGTAGCACAAGGAAACAGACGAAAGAATGGCCCAACCCACCCACATCCGTATGTATATACATACATGTCCACACATGCGCATATACATACCTATACATCTCAACATATACATATATATACACGCACAGACGTATATACACATGTACATAATTCATACTGTCTGCCCTTATTCATTCCCGTCGCCACCCTGCCACACATGAAATGATAACCCCCTCCCCCCCGACTCAGGAAAATTTGAGTGGAGGGGCTGGAACCCCCCTTGTATTTCAGTTTCTAAAAGATCAAATAGAAGGAATTAAAGAGGTACTATTCATGCTCCTTGAAGGCTCAGGCTGGTGTGTCTGAATGTGTGTGTCTGAAAAATGTGTGGAAGTAACCAAGATGAGAGGAAAGGAGAGATACATATTATGTTTTAAGAAAAAAAACCTGGATGTTCTGCCTCTAAGCGAAACAAAGCTCAAGGGTAGAGGCAAACAATTGTTTGGAAATGTCTTGTGAGTAAAGTCAGGGATTAGTTTGAGGGCAAAATCTCAATAAGTTATAATACTTCCACTGAAGCAGGAGTTGTGGTAGTGTGTGAGTGTAAGGAAGTGAGCTTCTGACTGATGTGAGCAAAATTGAAACTGGATTGCAGATGAGTGAATATTAGTGCTTTTGCACCTGGCCATGAATAGAATGAGAGGCAAGTGTTTTGGTTGAAGATGAGTGTATCAGCGGTTTTGATGCAAGAGTCCAGGTATTAGTGATGATTTAACTGCAAAGGTGAGTATGATTGGGGCATGGGGCATTCAGTAATGTGAATGGACGTGGTGAACAGCTTGAGTTGTGTATGCTGAAAAATGGCTGATGATTGGGAATACTTAGTTTCAAAAGATGTACCTTAATATTTACATCTTGAAATATATATGTTAATGTTACTCCATAGCAATGCAGTGCATGAATTCAAGGATGCATGTACATGAAATTATTGAAAGTTGAGATAATTCTCTTTGAAAACATTTTAGAGTAGTTTATGTTTTGTAAAATATTTTGTCCATGAAACCTACAGTGGTCATTGGGCATTATTGTATTCCATATTAATTGACAGGCATGCCAAAGAAATACTATCAGATGTGAATGTGCTGAGAGGTGCAGCTAGTGGGATGTTAGATCATTACTTCGTGGAGGCAAAGTTGAAGATTTGTAAAGGTTTTTGGACTGATGTGGTGCTGTATTTGATGGTTGAATAATAACCTGAATCCTTTATCTTGATTCATGACCATATTTAGATGAATTCACAAAATTCTATAGAGGTTGAGAATACAGACTAATGTTATTATTTTTTTATTATACTTTGTCGCTGTCTCCCGCGTTTGCGAGGTAGCGCAAGGAAACAGACGAAAGAAATGCCCCCCCCCCCCAATACACATGTATATACATACGTCCACACACGCAAATATACATACCTACACAGCTTTCCATGGTTTACCCCAGACGCTTCACATGCCTTGATTCAATCCACTGACAGCACGTTAACCCCGGTATACCACATCGCTCCAATTCACTCTATTCCTTGCCCTCCTTTCACCCTCCTGCATGTTCAGGCCCCGATCACACAAAATCTTTTTCACTCCATCTTTCCACCTCCAATTTGGTCTCCCTCTTCTCCTCGTTCCCTCCACCTCCGACACATATATCCTCTTGGTCAATCTTTCCTCACTCATTCTCTCCATGTGCCCAAACCACTTCAAAACACCCTCTTCTGCTCTCTCAACCACGCTCTTTTTATTTCCACACATCTCTCTTACCCTTACGTTACTCACTCGATCGAACCACCTCACACCACACATTGTCCTCAAACATCTCATTTCCAGCAAATCCATCCTCCTGCGCACAACTCTATCCATAGCCCACGCCTCGCAACCATACAACATTGTTGGAACCACTATTCCTTCAAACATACTCATTTTTGCTTTCCGAGATAATGTTCTCGACTTCCACACATTCTTCAAGGCCCCCAGAATTTTCGCCCCCTCCCCCACCCTATGATCCACTTCCCCTTCCATGGTTCCATCCGCTGCCAGATCCACTCCCAGATATCTAAAACACTTCACTTCCTCCAGTTTTTCTCCATTCAAACTCACCTCCCAATTGACTTGACCCTCAACCCTACTGTACCTAATAACCTTGCTCTTATTCACATTTACTCTTAACTGTATATACTAAGGCTTGAGACTCTTAATTGTGAAAATGTAGATTATTATGTGAGGTGTTATGAGGTAGAAAATTACAAAATAATTAGGTGTAAGGCCATAAAAGTAGAAAACAGACTGATGAGATGTGCCACTACAGTTGAAGAGTATATTTTAATCTGGTGTGGGAGTTAATGGAGATCATAGTCTGTTGAAAAGTGAATTTACAAAGGTAAAAAAGAAACTAGTTAAGTGTATGACCTTGTAAAGATAAGCTGGCCTGATATGATGCTGGCTGCATAAAGTTGACTATGTGTCTGAGTATGAATGCATTATTTGAAAAAAGAAAGCTCCTACAGTTTGTAAGATGTGTGATTATATATGTCAAGAATATTGTATTTTGTGGCAGTTGTGATATGTGTGTTACGGAGAAAGTTTTAAGTTTTTGTTGTCCTGTTGCTTAATGTTTTATATATGAACTATGAGTTTACTCGTATGTCTGAATATGCACACACACACACACACTATTATATGCCAAGCATCCATTTTATCTACCAGCCTCTAGGGAAGGATGAAGAATGGGTTGGACTTTGGACTGGCTGCACAGTTGCTCCTTTTACACAGAGGATTGATTTGCCCTTTGTATGGAGTACTGCTCTCACATCTGAGGTGGTTCTCACTCTGCATCTTTACTTGACAAAGTTAATCAAAAGCGGTCTGACATATAAACTTTCTCAGGCTAACTTCAAAACTTGACCTTGCCCTATGCCATATAACTTTGGTTTTTGCTCCCAAGTGCTGGCTACTTGTGTACCTCCACCACAATTTACTCTCCACAATTGGCAAGTCAAGGGTGGGCTATACTGATAACTGTTTCCCTCCACTTCAAAACTTTGGCATTCTCTATCCTCTCATGCCTTTCCTGATGACTATGGCGTGGCACATTTTAATAGACTGGTTTGTCATTTCCTAAGTCCTGGCCTCGATGTGGAGTTTTGTTCATCACTGGAGCCTCCAGCATTAAAAAAAAAAAAAAAATCGAACCTATGCGGGGTTAGGCCTGAGCAGGCCTTGCATAGGTAACGGTTAGTGTCTGGAGCTGATACACCAGGGGAACTATGTGTCGATTGCCAAGTTTGGATACACATAACGTAGAAATTAACTCCATGCTCCTTACTGTGTAACTAGATAGGTCAGCAGTAGTGTTAAGGCCTATATGAAACAATGACGTTAAAATAACTTTGAGACTGTATGAAAACCTAAATCAACCTAACAGATAGTTCAAAACTATCATTAGGAAAATTGGAATGTCTTTTGACCAGTCTAACATTTCGTATTCATGGAATAAATTGATTATATTAAATTGTGATTATCCACCTGTGGTAAAGTGCGACCTTTGTGTATGCTGAGGAGACCCTTAAGCGTCAGGCTAACGATCATTTAGTAGTCTCCCAGCGTCGTATTGCGTCCTGTTATAATGTTTTAATATTTTCCTCTTTTTACATGAGTTTATACTCATGTTGCCCCGTCATCTAACCTTTTTATGTGTATAATGTCTAATCTTACATATGTAGGTACGCCCAAACCTAAGCATGGGAGTAAGTCGAAACTGCGAATTTAACCAGTAAGCTAAAAAAAAAAAAAAAAAATGTATATTGTTTTGAGTCAAAAGTGAAGTTCAAAATTTTGGTTTATGTTTAGGGTGATTTAGATTACATTAGTTGGCGTTCAAGATTAATTTTCCTGAAGGGTTCTCATCTAAAGATTTATAGAATATTTCTTCTGAATTATTGTCTTGTAACAGATTTTATATCATAAGAAAAATAATTCAAAGTAGTATGTATATGAACTTTCTGATGAAAATTATTGAAAGTTAACTTTCGAATGCTCGCATGAACCCCAAGCGGCCGCTCAAAGTAGACGATTGACCAAAACGGTAAAATGTCTGAAAATTGTAAAAATAAGGAAGTTTTCGGCTCCTTGGGGGATTTAAGTAAGTTTTTTTCTTGATTCAGTTGATATTTAAAGGTAATTTATCATTGTATATAACCCAGCATTGTTGAACATCAATACACAGCCTGCTTCTTGGTTACTGATAGGGAAGGTAATTATTGCAAAACTAACTGAAAATTGGTTGATATATGACCAGTATTTTACCGATATACATACTGTCTTGAGAGGACTTTTTTTTCTCAATTCCAACAGCTGTTTCTCTGCTACATCTGTGCCTTATATATAAAGCATATGATACTAGGCAATTGATATATTCCTGGTATAGAAAGCCTATGCCAAAAGGGCGCCGGATTTCCTTTTATTAAGTCATAGTCTTAACCTAGCAGCTAGGGGCTGGTGGGGCTATAAATTTGATAATTACATATTTATTTATAACTGTGTAGTGTCATTGACAGTTATGTGGAATAGATATATAAAGCATTAGTCTATGACAGTTATGTGGAATAGATATATAAACCATTAGTCTCTTGCATCTTTGAATATTAACTGAACCAACATCATTATATTTGATTGAATATAAGTCGAGGTTAGGTGTGGTAGAGCGGTTTTGAAAACTGGCGGAGGGAGTTGATGTGTCCTTGGGTGGCAGTTTGTGGGGTGTTCTCTTGTCATCTCTTGTGTTCTTGATTTTCAACTTCAGAGAATCTTGCAATGTCGGTGGAGCTTCTTCCAACCCACTGTGGCACAGGAGATTGGTGGTCGCTCGTCAATTTCTCCGGTGACTCAAGGTTCATAGGAAATACGCACGCTATGATATGTTTTTATCCTTTTTTTTTTTTTTTAAATGCTGGTTTTATTTTTCCCTATGATCGGTTGCTATTGCCAGGCTGGGTCAAGATGCTGGATGTTCAAGGTGGAAAAAACATCTGGGTCTATCAGTATGTCTGGGGGTAAAGCATCAGTGATTTACAGCTGAAATCACACGAGAATCATTAATTCATTCCCAAGCATCATAGATGCAAAGCATTATTCTTTCGAAAGGAAAAATAAATCGTATTGAGTATCCTAGAACAAAGGAAACATGCCGGTTTTTAGATTAGGTTATTATTTGTCATGTTTCGGAATATTAAGGCATTGTGCGATAGGCTTCAGTGTTTCCTGGTTTGTTTCTTGGAAACCAATAGAATACAATAGGTATACAATAGATGACTTTAAATGAAATAGAAACTCGTTGATTTGGAACATAGATTGGCTTCAGTGTTTCCTGGTTTATTTCTTGGGAACCAATAGAATACAATAAGTATACAATAGATGATTCTAAATAAAATAGAAACTCGTTGCTTTGGAATACAGATATTACACAATGTTCACTTGATAATTTGATGAACCCACTGCCTGAACAGAGGTGTGGGTTTACTCCACTTGATAATTTAATGACCCCACTGCCTGAACAGAGGAGTGGGTTTACACCTCACGTGTATATTCTTAATTTTGCCACTGCTTAAAAGTTGACTGAAAACATTTGTGTCAATTACCAAGGGATGGACGTAGTAACAGCGTCGAAATACCTTGAGCCAACCATATTATGTGGTACAAAGATTAGCCTTAAAATTGAAGTGAGTATGTTTAACCCCATTAAGTGGTTATACCTCAGAGGACAAGATGAAGGTTAAGACACGAATCATTATGTAATACTTAACATATGATCCATTACCGCATCTACTGATCTGATATCCTAGGCACACCATTATAACTTTTCCAGATTGGATGTATGGAACGCAGCCAAGCATCCATTGTTTTATCATACTGTTATATGGTGAAGGGTAAAGGATTAAATACGAGACACGTGGGTTAAGGTATAATTTTTGCGGTCGAAAGGCAAGGCTTGGTATTGGAAGGTGGTCGAGGCAGCTCAGACACTGAAGGACAGAGAAAATGAAAGTATAATCTGACAGCGAAGTAAGTAAGTGAGGGGGGGTGGATAATGGTGGGTTATGGAGATAAGGGGTGTGGTGTGTGGGGCGCCCATATTGGTTGTCATGGTTACAGCCTGGGAGCAGCGCAGACCCAAGTTTGTTTACCAGTGTCTCGCCAGACGCCGCCGTGGTCGGGTGTACGCCTGCGTCCTCCTCCGCCTTTAATAACTTACAATGGGTAAGTGGGGATGTCATAATATCCCAGTACTTTGTGAAGAGTGAGATGAGCGTGAGGAGCAGTGATATGAGGATGGGATTTTTATTTCTTGCTGGGAGGCATCGGGGGAAATGGTCATATTTTTATCAAATGGCACACCTGGTGGCTCTCCTCGTGGGAAGCAGCGTCTGGCCCGGTGAATGACCATTACCCAGTGCCAAGGTGTGTAGGGAGGAAGCCAAGGGCCACAGTGAAACCTGGGATCCTCATGATTGGCGTTGGGTGTTGCACTCAACATTGCCAAAGCAAGAATTACGTGCGCTAAGACCGTCGCTTTTGAGGTTAGAGTGGAAGGTATTGATCTGTTGGTGTTGGTGGTGGTGGTGGGATGTTAAGGCAGGCAGCACACAGCGGGAGGGAGGGAGGAATGATACAAGTAATGGAGCTTCCCGAGTCTTAATACCCTTGTATATAAACCCAAGTAAAAGCATGTCTGGTGATATGATAATGTCAGTGTCACTATTGGATGTGATTTACGAATGAATGTGAATTTGATGTCATCTGTCAAAGACCTGTTACCAGAGGTTTAATTCATGCATATTGACCCATCGCTCACATAACGTGGTATATGAAATTTTTTTTTAAAAGCATGTGTGCATATATATGATGTTTCCTCATTCATTATGGTCATGGTAGCAGACCGTGAGAGCTGTGTATGCTACCTCACACTGACGGTCATGGAGTGGAATGACTTTTAGTTATTTGAAGGAAGGTTGTGTAGATCTCAGAAGACTTTTATATATATGTATTTATATGTTTCCATGTGCAGTACACAGTGGAAAACTAGGTGGATGTTACTGGCTGTGCTCTGCAAGAAGCAGATTAAATGGAAAAGAATCAACAGTAGTTTATGTACATATTGGCTGGTGAAGCCTTAGCTTATGGTTTCATGTTTTGTACTTTCTCAACCAGAGTTGGTAGGTATATAATATGGCGATATCAGAGTTTCAGTAATATATGTGTATTTCAACAAAAGTCCTTTTCCTGCCTCAGATAAGGTTTCAGAAATGTAATTTTATGGGGCTTGCAACATGATGTGAGCGTAACAGAAGAAATAATGTATCTTTTATTTCTCATAGAATGATCTTTGATGATGAAAAAAGAATGTAATTTCATAGTTAATCCATAAACATACTGAAATGATCTTGTCTCCCCTTTTAGGGAGCATTTTTCATAATGTGTCTATTAAGAGGTACATTACAGGGGGTTTGAGAAGTACATTATGGGTAACATATTCTTTTGCTAATGAAATAACTGGAGTACCGTTAATTGACTAGATCACGTGCATTTATTTTGATTTCGTGTGCTTAATTGAAAAATTTTACATTGAGCATGAGCTGAGTGTAGCATAGCTGAATTTTAAGTCTGACAGTTATATTCTAACAGAGAGCAGGATGCTTAATGTTTTCTGGTGACAGTTTTTGTGAAGAGACTTTCTAAGTTTCTACATACTTGGCTTTTAATACCATCTTAGGAGATCTCAGTGGGGCTTCCCAGGTTTGAAACAAATTTGCATGCAAAATATCAGTTGTCCTTGTAAAAGAATTGCTGTTAAGGTCAAGAGGCACGTACCCTAAGCAGAAGGGTACATGAACGACACATTTTGATGTATGAACTTTGATATTGTATTCATGAAATGTATATCTCATTAATATAAAGACAAAAAGATTTATAATTCAAACAAGTTCTGTTATAACAAATTCAAGATTCCAAAAGCTCAAGAATCAATAGAGAAGTTTTGTGACTGGTTGTATGGAGCATCAACATTCAGGTGATTCAAAAAGTTTAAAGATGGAGAAGTTCTTCTTATTGGTCTTGTTTATGTATGATTTTTTCCCCTCTTCCAATAGCCTTTGTCAGATAGTATAATGGTATACCAAAGTTCATTATTTTTCGAGACAATAGTTCTTGCATGTAAGACCATGAAACAAAAGTCAGTGGAACTAATAATAGAGGTATCTATAAATGGCTTTTTATAGATATTTTTGATTGAATTACCTTGTGCGTAAAGGAATGAGAGTTATTTTAGGGTGATAGCTGTATATACTGAGGAAAGAGGATATTTTCATGTCTACTTCATAGAGAATAGTTTGGCTAATTTCAGATGTTCTCAGGGACTTTAAGATTTAAACTTGTGGAAGCTGTGAATGGTTTTTGTATGCTTTCCTTTAGAAAAGAAATTTAAGTCTCAACTATGCTTAGAGAATTGTCATTTCTGGTTTTGACTGATAATGTAATTCTAGAGGATGCTATGATGTGCTTTCCGAGGGAAGGGTAATTTGACATGATTAACTCCAGATTTTACATCTTCCTGTTTTCTTTTGTCAACTTTTTTATGTCCTCTATGTATTCAGTTCAGTACTTATTATGATTTATTCATTTTCTTTTAAATTATGCAGTTAAGATTTTCTCCATTGAGCGTCATCATATTATCTGTAAACCCTTTGCAATATTTGATATATCTAATGCTAGTCTTATTTTAAAGTCTTTGGTGAATGACATGTGACAGTTCACTCTCTCCAGGTGTGTCACAAATTCTTGAAAGCAAACACATGGTCCATATATCATCCACCTCACCTGATGCTGCACAGTTCTTCTTCACTTTGATGGTCTATGCATGACACCATTGTCTCAGTTCCTACACTCCCATACACAGAGCCAGGTACACTTAGAGAAAATAAGATTTTTTTAAGTGTGTTTGCAAGACATTTTTAGGTAACTCATAGATATGAAGTTTAACTTTTTGGCATATATTTCTTATATATTTGTTTTATTTTTGTTGCAGTTGATACAAGTTGCAGTTAGGAAAAAGTGGATCCTCTAAATGAACCTTTCAAGATCTTTACTCTCATGAAAGTTTCCAACAAATGGCAAGTGCAGTTCTCTGTAATTATTTTGATATTCTAAAAATCCATTGCCTTCATCCAGAAGGAGAATACTGTATGTGAGACTTAATATCTAGGCTGCTAATGTTCAGAAGAAAAGGTACATTTACAGTACTTGCATGAATTGATGAAGGTTAATTAATCTTTAAGAAAAAATTGATATTTTTACAAGAAATTAATTGGAGAATGGATGATAGGTGCTAGCAAGCTGTTTATGCACAAGTGTGTAATGAATTTTGCACATTTATGTGATGATTGAGCAAGAAATTTGAGTAATGCAACAGAAATAACATGAGTTGAAAATAACATTGTACAAAGTTATGTTTATACATGTGCAAGAATAGAGTTCCTAAGGATTTTTTTTGTGAAACTGATTTTTTTCTGGGTGTTAAAAACCAGTCCTGAAACCACAAGAAAGTGTTTGATCTTTTTTTGTGTAACAATTTTGGGAATCCCATCTTAAGTCAGTATAAATATAAAATTTATGTTGAAAAATACTTGTATGCTGAAATTCTTATTGTCCTCAGACTTTGTGGACCAGTGATGAAGTATTGAATACATACTTATATACATACAGATATATATAGTATATATATTTATATATATAGAAGATAACAACAACAGAAATGGCAGTAACAGAAGCAGAAGAGCATATGGTGGAGGAAGGCGCCCAGTCTGTTGTCGTGCCCGAAAGGAATACCAGCCAGAGAGAAGAGAATGCACTTCAGGCTATAGGAAGTACTGAGACCACACCTGTAACGGAAATCTGTGCTTTAGAAAATGGCCATGTACAAGTAATGATAGGGGATGAACCCACGATGGCAGAAAAAGTTGCCATGGAAAACTATGACGTCCCGGCTCATGTGCTTGCATTTGTCCCACCGGATGGAGGTTGTCGAGCATGGGTGGTGATGTTTGCCTCTTTCCTATGCAACGGTATTATATTTGGAATAATAAATTCAAGTGGAGTAATTTACAGCAATCTTGTGAATAGACTTGAAGAAGAAGGGGACCCCAATGCTGCATTCAAGACATGTAAGTGTTACAATTCCATTTGTAATTTATTTAGAATTATTTTAATTGGTAATGGAGTGAAGTTCTTGTGTAATTATTAATGGTTAATAAGTATATGTAGTATTAAGAGCTAATATGTATATACTGATGTTCTATTTTCTTGATTATTTACATAAATAATTGAAAAGTTTTTGCCTGAGAAATATTTGTCATCTCTTAATTCATTATGTTTATGGTGTTTTGTAAGAGATAGTTTTAGTTTACATTAATCATTTTATAATATTGTAACCGAGGTTGCCTTTGCTTAAAACTAATGATTGTATTTGTGAGGATTACAACCCTGACTAGGAATAATCATCCACCTCACTACCTTTAGGAAAATGCTTATGTCATAGACATGTAAGCATTTCATGAGAATGTATTGACTTAAAAGAGTAATAAAAGATAAAGATTATCATTATTGTGCCTTGGCACATTTAGTGGTGACATGAATGAGTGAATGATATATGGATACTGGACATTTTATTAGGTAATTGCATTTTATTAGTTACTGTTGTATCATACTTGTATTTTAGGGTTTGCAATGTTAGTTTCTAGGAGTGTTTCACCTACCTGTACTTGATAAATCCCATTTCTTCCCATCTCTTGTTAGCCTTCCCCACTGTTAACTTGCAGTCTTACTGTATTCTTCACATGCTACATTACCATTGCAGAACAAAATATCAACAATTTAGCTGATGTTCTCATGTGTCTTAGTTCTTGTATTATGATTAGGACTGAGAGAGGTTTGAAAGATGGTTTCAGAAGCACACATAAGCCTGCTTTGTTAGGTAAGTGCAGAGGTGTTATATTATAGTTCAGGTTGTACCTCTGCAAGTGCTGCAGGATTAAGTAAGAAGCTGAGGTATGGTGAGATAAGAATGAGTTAGGTTCACATAGTGATGATAAGGTTGATGTGTGGTGTAGTAAAGCATGCTTTCTCTGGGAGAGTTGCGTGGATGCCAGGTCTCATGGAGCTTTTGCTGAAGTCTGAGTTTATGGGCAGTTTTTCTTTGTATTTTCCACTGAAGGAGGCACGGCCGTCAAATTAGTAGTTCAGGATGCTGCAGGAGCCAAGCGTTGGTTGTTTTCCTTAGATTCCTGCTGGAGGGCAGGAGCCAGAGTAAGTTAGTGGGAGTACTGCTGAAGATCATAGGTGATGAGGCACCACAAAATCCCTGCCAGAGAGTAGTGAGCTAGAGTCACATGGTGGAATTGTCTAGGTGCAGTGTGTGCTTTAGTGTCCAAGACCTAGTGGAATGGCAAACTGACTCAGTGAGGCACAGATAGTTATGAATCAAGTTTGATTAACCACACTAATATCATTAATTGTGTGGGTGTGGCCATTAAGTTGAACACTGGAGGATTGTGGTGGATTATTGTCAGACGTGGATGACCCTCCTGTTAAGGTCATTGTCATCTACCTGTTTGTACATGTCCCTGGGAATGAGCCTACCTGTGTAACAAGGTGAGTGTCAGGTGCTTGTTGAGACAGACCATGAGTGTTTTCAACTGCACTGAGAGATATGCATGATGCGTGTGTCTTTATGAATGACGGTTATGCTGCTTCCTTTCCCAACCTTTCTATGTAAAGGACGCTTGGGCAGTGTTGAGGCAGATGATACATTTGGTTGGACATAGAGTGCTGGTAGATTTACAGTGGATGGAGGTTAGGTCAGGTCTGGAGTGTCCTTATTGTTTTTGGTAGTGGTTATAGAGAGCAGGAGACTGCTAGATGTAGCAGACTGGTTACGATATCCTGTAGGACTATTGTTTCCTCAATTTGTTAATGAAAAAAAGAAATTGGGAAGGATGTCAGGTTGAGGAACCAGGCTGGATGAGAATCTTGGTGGGAAGGAGGCAGACAACGGATGGTTATGGTCGGGTTGAGGTGGAAGATTGGTGAGTGCTGGATGAATGCATCCAAACATCTCTCGGTCATTCCATGGATCACCAATATGGCAGGTGTTCTTGTTTGTTCTTTTGCAGAGGTGAGGACTGAGAGTCGGGTATGGATATATTAGTAAGTGCTTTGTTGGATAGTTACTGAGGTGATGTAACTCATGGCACGCTGCTGCAAGCGGTGCAACTTTAAGCAAGAAGGTGAAGTAAGTTTAGGTGGGGTTAGGGTAGGTTGGCGGCGTTCCCGCAGGTCTTTCGCGAGAGCTGCGAATATCAACGTTGGATCTCGTGAAGCGTCTGTGGAAGGAAGGTACTGTTGCCAAGGTTGCTATAGAGCGAAGATGACAATGTCCAATAAGAATCTTAACAGGAGGGCAGGAGTCAGAGTAACTTGACCGCTGCGGAAGGTATTAGGCGATGTGGCACCACAGCACTTCTACCTGAGAGTGATGAGCCAGGTGTCGTATGGACATTTTCGGGCTCAGAGTGAATCTCAGCGTCTGAGAATCAGTGGAGGTAAACTGGTTGCTTTTTCTTTTTCTATAGTCGAGACGTAACAGGCAATGGACTCAAAGGAATATCTTGATCACGCGCAAAATTGTGATCCTTTCCAATATATATATATATATATATATATATATATATATATATATATATATATATATATATATATATATACTAGCGTAAGCCAGGTACTCGGTTCATTGAGCAGCCCCATAGGTAAAGATGAAATTCGTAAATGCTTTACCTTATCTCATTTTTCTCCCTTTCTTAATTCTCTCTATATTTTCATTACGGTTCGGCTGTGAGGTGGACTTTCGCCCGTGACTAGAGCCTCCGACGAAAGAAAGAGAAAAACATAAGATTCGAACCTTTTTGCTCGACCCCGGGCGGCCGGTTCGTCAATGCGTCACGTCAGCAACGCTGACCGCTGCAACACGGTTGCATAGTTCATCCAATCGGACCCTGAAGGATTATAGTGAATAGGTGGACCTTCCATTAAGGTCAGTGTCGTCTTAAGTTCTCGGTGGCTGGCTCGCGAGCTTTACCTAGTTAGCATAGGGTCAGGCTAGGTTTCTGTTGGGTGGTTGATGAGATAATGGCACTGGATTAATGCAGGCCATGGGAGTAATTTCAACACGTGAGGTCATTGTCGGTGAGGTAAGCAGGATGTGTGTGTGTGTGTGTTTTGTGTGTGTGTGTGTGTCTGCATTGTCAGTGGAGAATGAAGCAAAAAAAAAAAAACTTCCCAAGTTTCGCGTTTCCCGGAAACTTTCGCGAGCAGTTATGCACTCCACTCCCCATCTCACATATAATATCACCAGACATCATATAAACACGAATATTGTTCTTCGAAACAAAGATTTTCCAGCACTGGCTTAGTCCCTTCAAAGTATTCTCCCTTGAGACATGTTCGTTCTCTCTCTCTCGCTCTCTCTCTCTCTCTCTGTCTCTCTCTCTCTCTCTCTCTCTCTCTCTCTCTCTCTCTCTCTCTCTCTCTCTCTCTCTCTCTCTCTTTCTCTCTCTCTGACGTAGTCTCGTGTTGCTCGCAGCGTCGGGTTACCCAGGCTTGAGGTTAGGTGGTGGAATACATCTCGGCGCGTCGTTGTTACCATGACAGGCAGTTTATTTTAAAGGATCTCGTTTGTTCACACGGTTGACGGTAAATCAATGTAGATGAAGGTCATACTGTCGCAGGTTATGGCCTGTGTCACAGCCCCTCAGGGTTACAGGGTAATGGGACGACGCATCTTGACGTGTCCCGTGCGATGGATATTGATGGACACGATCATGCCCACATTGTCCGTGGCGAATTCCCGCGGGAATGGTTAACATGGCAAAGCGTTTTTTTGTGTTGTTGTCCCCTGGTACGTATGCACCACACCCGCCACCTCCTGCCGGTCTAGTGGTTTTGGCTGTGGTTGGTGAAAGGACGCACCGTCTGTGCACACAAGGAGCTACGGATCACCGAGAAGCGCTCTGATGCCGGGACTGAAGGAAGCGTAGCCTAACATTGCTGATTCCCCTGACGTCAGTTCCCATAGCAACAGCATCATTACACATTTTTAAGTATATATGAGTGAAGCACTAAATGACAAACGTCTCCTATTAAACCTCTACATTCTTCAATAAAACCTACACTTTACATCTTTTTTATACAATAACTTAACTATATTTCTCTCCTGTTCCTTCCCCCTCTCTTGTTTCTTCCATTACCATCCAGTTACGTAAAACTGAAAGTAAGTGAGGTAAGGGGAAAGTAATGCGGCAAGGGTGTGGGCCAAGACATGGACCCCACAGCTAACCAGGTGACAGGGTACAAGTACTCTTGTGTTTGTAACTCAAGACTTCTTCAAGGGTCTTCTTGGCATTGTGTACGTAGACCTCACAAGACTCATTCTTCAAGGGTCTTGGCATTGTGTACGTAGACCCCACAAGACTCATTCTTCAAGGGTCTTGGCATTCTGTACGTAGACCTCACAAGACTCATTCTTCAAGGGTCTTGGCATTGTGTACGTAGACCTCACAAGACTCATTCTTCAAGGGTCTTGGCATTGTGTACGTAGACCTCACAAGACTCATTCTTCAAGGGTCTTGGCATTGTGTACGTAGACCCCACAAGACTCATTCTTCAAGGGTCTTGGCATTGTGTACGTAGACCTCACAAGACTCAGGGATGAGAAGTGTCGGAGACCACGAGGATGACTAATACAGGAAAACCATCATGATGAACAAGTCCAAGGAGCCTCCATGATGAAGTAGCACAGGCAGCCATAATGTTGACTACTACAAGGAGACAATGAAAGTCAGAAGTCGTGTGCAATTTGGATATCAACATAGTACGTTGGAGGGATAAACGTTTGGTGCATTGTGGAGTGTGTCATGCGAACGGTTGGTACCGCTGATATGAGTTGCCATGTACTGCAGGTGTGACCAGCCCGTGGGTAAACGTAAACTAACTTATCCGTCTTCTGAAGTGCTACATTTATTTAACATTATGACACGTTTCCTCTTCTCCTACACTGCTACATTTATTTAACATTATGACACGTTCCCTCTTCTCCTACACTGCTACATTTATTTAACATTATGGCACGTTTCCTCTCCTACACTGCTACATTTATTTAACATTATGACACGTTCCCTCTTCTCCGTTATCTCATTTACCTCCATGTTTGCATAGTTGCTTTTCGTTTATATAAAGGGTACGGATGTCAGGTCACCATCTGTTGTATTATTTAAATTAGCGTATCATTTCATACGTTAAACATTGGAAACTGTGCTTGATTGTCGTATTGTGTGTCAGTGATTTCACAAGAAATTTACACCCCATATTATCTTCAGGAATACTTTTTTCAAATGAACCGAATCTAAAAACGCGACCATATATATAATGGTCGCGTTTTTGGATTCGGTTAGTCATTTGAATTATATATATATATATATATATATATATATATATATATATATATATATATATATATACATATATATATATATATATATATATATATATATGTAAGGCATGTGTACGTGTAGGAAGAGAGGAAAGTGATTGGTTCTCAGTGAATGTAGGTTTGCGGCAGGGGTGTGTGATGTCTCCATGGTTGTTTAATTTGTTTATGGATGGGGTTGTTAGGGAGGTGAATGCAAGAGTTTTGGAAAGAGGGGCAAGTATGAAGTCTGTTGGGGATGAGAGAGCTTGGGAAGTGAGTCGGTTGTTGTTCGCTGATGATACAGCGCCGGTGGCTGATTCATGTGAGAAACTGCAGAAGCTGGTGACTGAGTTTGGTAAAGTGTGTGAAAGAAGAAAGTTAAGAGTAAATGTGAATAAGAGTAAGGTTATTAGGTACAGTAGGGTTGAGGGTCAAGTCAATTGGGAGGTAAGTTTGAATGGAGAAAAACTGGAGGAAGTAAAGTGTTTTAGATATCTGGGAGTGAATCTGGCAGCGGATGGAACCAGGAAGCGGAAGTGGATCATAGGGTGGGGGAGGGGGCGAAAATTCTGGGAGCCTTGAAGAATGTGTGGAAGTCGAGAACATTATCTCGGAAAGCAAAAATGAGTATGTTTGAAGGAATAGTGGTTCCAACAATGTTGTATGGTTGCGAGGCGTGGGCTATGGATAGAGTTGTGCGCAGGAGGATGGATGTGCTGGAAATGAGATGTTTGAGGACAATGTGTGGTGTGAGGTGGTTTGATCGAGTAAGTAACGTAAGGGTAAGAGAGATGTGTGGAAATAAAAAGAGCGTGGTTGAGAGAGCAGAAGAGGGTGTTTTGAAATGGTTTGGGCACATGGAGAGAATGAGTGAGGAAAGATTGACCAAGAGGATATATGTGTCGGAGGTGGAGGGAACGAGGAGAAGTGGGAGTCCAAATTGGAGGTGGAAAGATGGAGTGAAAAAGATTTTGTGTGATCGGGGCCTGAACATGCAGGAGGATGAAAGGAGGGCAAGGAATAGAGTGAATTGGATCGATGTGGTATACCGGGGTTGACGTGCTGTCAGTGGATTGAATCAGGGCATGTGAAGCGTCTGGGGTAAACCATGGAAAGCTGTGTAGGTATGTATATTTGCGTGTGTGGACGTATGTATATACATGTGTATGGGGGTGGGTTGCGCCATTTCTTTCGGCTGTTTCCTTGCGCTACCTCGCAAACGCGGGAGACAGCGACAAAGCAAAAAAAAAGAATATATATATATATATATATATATATATATATATATATATATATATATATATATATATCAACTGCTACCCATGAACACAGCCACTTGCAGATATACGGATAATAGATAACATTAGGCTAATTTTAGGTCACTCGTGAACAGCGAATAATTGTCAAGACTCGTCGAAGCTTCGAACCTCAGACCAATGATTTCCGGCCCAGACCTTGCCGAAGTCGTCCAGGATTTCCGAGCCTGGGCCACCACAAACATGATCACGCTCCCACCCGCCTAACCCTAAAAATGACTACTGTAAAATGACTTATGACCACACAAACACCCCAAACCTCATACCGCCACACCCCCCCACACTATCACCACATCCCGCCGCCACCCCCCCACACTATTACCACATACCGCCATCAAAGACACTTGTGATGAAACTACACCTAATACTTAGTATAACCTCCGTTGACTACAGTGACATCTGAGAGAGACTTAGCCACTCCCGCAACTCCATTACGTGACAGAACAATTCTCTCTTGATTACGGTCGGTTCATCCCAGCCACTGGTCACTCACATGGAACCCGGAGGTCCTCTACCACGAGTGACACCAGGTTAATCATTCTGGTCATTCGAGATCTGCCTCAAACCAGTCCTGGACAATCCGTGCATCGTAAGTAGGGCCGTTAAAGCCACCTTGTTGGTGAACTCTTTTCTCCCGCTCTCTCGTAGATGTGAGTGGAACATTTTTGTCAATAATTCAGCATATTTTTCCGCTCTTGAGACAAAACTCCTCAGCTCGGCCAGCTAGCTTGCCCAACACGACGCCACGTCATCATCCACCCACAGACTTCAGCCCGCGATGCGGCCATTGCATCTCAGGAAGGAACATTTTTCTAGTGGTGTACCGTTAATGTTCATGATCGGGATGCATCCCGGGGTGCCCAGGGGTCAAGCGCATAGGTTCGAGTCCTGATTACAGCAGTCGGTCCACAGTCCGCCGAGCTCTTCATCCACCCCTAGGGGTTGTCGATTAAATGAGTATCTGGCTCATGTTAAGATATATATATATATATATATATATATATATATATATATATATATATATATATATATATATATATATATATATCCCTAGGGATAGGGGAGAAAGAATACTTCCCACGTATTCCCTGCGTGTCTTAGAAGGCGACTAAAAGGGAAGGGAGCGGGGTCTGGAAATCCTCCCCTCTCATTTTTTTTTAATTTTCCAAAAGAAGGAACAGAGAAGGGGGCCAGGTGAGGATGTTCCCTCAAAGGTCCAGTCCTCTGTTCTTAACGCTACCTTGCTAACGCGGGAAATGGCGAATAGTATGAATGAATATATATATATATATATATATATATATATATATATATATATATATATATATATATATATATATATATCCTTTGATTAGGACCTCAGCTTCCCTTGCCGTCTCAGCTTAACAAAAGAAAAATGACTTTAGGGTGAATATAGAAGAACGCTGGAGATAATGTTTTCGCCATAGTTATAGTGAAGAAAGGACTGACACGGAAAACAGCTTGTTTACAAGGACACCATAAACCTTCCAGTGATCATGTCAGCAGAATGGTGCATTGAATGAGTCAGGAACGCCAGGCGAAAATCGACAGTGCTAAACCGTAATGTGTTACAACCAATGCACTTGCTTACGTTGTGTTGACTCTGCGCCAGGCACAAGGAAAACGCGTCACAAAATATGACATTCTGCCAGAACTCCGGTGGCATCTCTGCATACAGTGTTGCAAGTGCTTTATCGACCCTCTCTCTCTCTCTCTCTCTCTCTCTCTCTCTCTCTCTCTCTCTCTCTCTCTCTCTCTCTCTCTCTCTCTCTCTCTCTCTCTCTCCAGGTTACAGCTGGGGGTCTGAGCGACCGAAGTCTTCTTCGCGCCACTGTTCGTATATACCGCATCCTAGCCAGCCTTCCATCGCTCCGGATGTTTCTTGGTGTGGTGGTGTAACTTGATTAGGGGCGACCTGAAAGCGGTGGATGGTTCTCCGTTTTGCCTTCCTCCTGAAATCGCTGAATCTCCACCCACCTCCCTCCCCGCTCTTCTGCCTTCGCGGAATGTTTGTGCTGTGTTCACGATCCTCGCCCTCTTAAGCAGAGGGGGATCATAGCTCCTCTCATCTCCCTGGTAGATGGATGCACGGTGCTTGCTCCCTGGTGGATGGATGCACAGTGCTTGCTCCCTGGTAGATGGATGCACGGTGCTGGCTGTAATACTAGGGTATAGGGTATGTCGTAGGTCTACCTGGTGTCTCGTGCGCGGAGGTGTAAGCTGAAATGACCAGGCGAAGGTCGCCTGACCGAATCCCTCCCTCTGGGTTCATTTGAACCCTCATTTGATCAGCAACAGTTATGCAGCTTCAGAAATTGAGGCTTGGCAGCCACGGGTAAGTTAAACCTGTACAGTTTAAGGTTTTTAATAACGTTCCACGAATTATGTTTCATCTTCGGACGAAACCCTGACACGGATTTTGTCTTTCATTTTACGCACACTGCACGACGAGGCTAAATAAACCTTTCTCTTTTTTTAACGTTCATTTGAATTCTCGTCCTCGATATTTTTTTTTATGTAATCCCTGGCCTCGATGAACTCAGGCGTGCATGATAATGATAGTTTAAAAAAAAAAGTGTGGGAAAGTGTGTCATCCTTAGCAAGAGCCAGAAATTTATTCTCCACTACTTTCGTTGGTTTCTTCTTAAGAAGGGTATTTCTTTTTTTGTCTTTTTCTGACAACGACGACGCTGCTTTTAACGCTGTGGTGGCAAGGCGTGTTATGGGGCGGATCATAATGCATTTACCTTGATGTAATGATTTATGACCTTTTGTGACATGTAAGCCTTTAAGGTTAGGTTTGGCAAGGGTAAGCATAGGTTAGGTCAGGTTAGTTTAGAATAGGTCAGATTAGGTTAGGTTAGGTTTGATTAGGTTAGGTTAGTGTAGATTAGGTTAGGTCAGGTTAGTTTAGATTAGGTCAGGTTAGTTTAGAATAGGTTAGGGTAGTTTAGATTAGGTCACGTTAGTTTAGATTAGGTTAGGTTAGGTTAGGTTAGTTTAGATCAGGTCACGTTAGTTTAGAATAGGTTAGGTTTGATTAGGTTAGTGTAGATTAGGTTAGGTCAGGTTAGTTTAGATTAGGTCACGTTAGTTTAGATTAGGTTTGATTAGGTTAGTGTAGATTAGGTTAGGTCAGGTTAGTTTAGATTAGGTCAGGTTAGGTTAGTTTAGATTAGGTCACGTTAGTTTAGAATAGGTTAGGTTTGATTAGGTTAGTGTAGATTAGGTTAGGTCAGGTTAGTTTAGATTAGGTCACGTTAGTTTAGATTAGGTTAGGTTTGATTAGGTTAGTGTAGATTTGGTTAGGTCAGGTTAGTTTAGATCAGGTCACGTTAGTTTAGATTAGGTCACATTAGTTTAGATTAGGTTAGGTTTGATTTAGGTTAGTGTAGATTAGGTTAGGTCAGGTTAGTTTAGGTCACGTTAGTTTAGGTTAGGTCAGGTTAGTTTAGATTAGGTCACGTTAGTTTAGATTAGGTTAGGTTAGGTTAAGTTTGGCGTTTCTATCAGGTTAGTTTAACTTAGGTTTGACTAGGTTAGGTCGGGGTAGTATGGATTTTGATTGTCAAGGTCATGCCACATCAGGTTCGGTCAAGTTTGTGAGACGCGTTGAACTGCATCCACAAGGAATTCGCCCAATTGTTTTCAGTTTATAGTTTCTGCGGGAGACGTAGTGATTGTACGGAATCTGTCTATCGCTGGACGGATAGACAGATATCACTTAAGACTGACAGATATTACTTAAGACTGCACCAACTGGAACCCTTCTAGTTGTGATAGATAAATGTGAATACCGACCATCTCCACACAGTCTGCCACATGGACATCCAACTCTATGGTTCTGTTGCTCTTCATTCCCATGGTCGGGGCATGAAGGTGTTATATGGCTTGGCTATGTTATCAAGAAATACGAACGAGGGGGAAAATATGTTTTAACAGTTAAGACTTATATCGTTATACCTTGAGCACGACGTGACGACCCTAGACCACAACAGCACGACCTTTGACCACAACAGTTACAATCTATATAAAGCATGACCTCATTACCCTTGGGTGTGATGGCGTGACATATGACCAAGCCATCTTAGGGTCAGGTCATAGGTCACGCCATCTCGGGCTGCACCGTCACGTTCAAGGAAAAGTTGTATTAGGCATCTCTTTGTACAGGATCGTACCCTCCTGTATTAGCCATCTCTCTTTGTACAAGGCGTAAGATGTATTTCCATTTTTAGTGAGGAGTTCTGTAGCTCATTATGCCATGTAGGCTGAGTCCTGTTTGGACTCTCAAAGGTATAACTTCACAGGAGAATGATTTACAGGAGAGAAAACCATAATTGGATGTTATCTGGCCATTATCGAGGACGATAGGCTGGATCAAGTAGCTTGGCCTGATCTTTCGTGAGCTTTTTGTAAACATTATTGTTATTATTATTATATGGAAATATGCTTTTAGTGCCACGTTATCCCTCATTGTTGATATACCGCTGACTCCAGATTGTCTTACGTAATAGGAACTATTATAAGGTTTTAGTTATTTGGTTTCAGAAAAGTCATGTTTGTGTGATGGGTTAGGGGGTGACTGAGTTAGGTGAGGGAGTGAATGTATTGTATAATTGAGCCAGCCGAGGGAGGCGGCAGTACACAGGAGTGAGGCTTCTGTGGTTGCTAATCGTTAGAAGCTCTGGGCCGACATTTTACGGTCTTCGCTCTTCCCACCTGACCTTCACCAGCTGTTTGCTCAACACGTCTCGTATCTGTCATGTATCTCACTGGTATCGCCACTCAGCTCATCATGTTTCATACGATTGTCCTCGCTGTGTCATTACTCCAGACTCAGTTCCGCCTATATTTTGTGCTGTAGGTTCGTGAACTTGAGACACACACCATGGAAAAAAATAGAAAAACAAAAGGATCTAAGTCAGTGAGTACCCGAAACGGTTTAAGTAGTCATTGGGTAGGCAAAGTAGATTTGATGGAGTCGACTCTTTCGTCTTGATTCCTTAACTGTTATCTTATCATCGAGATATAAGAATTAGACTTGTGTTCACCAGAAGCACCTCTTATTAACGAACGATGTAGTGCATCGAGTCTATTTGTTTCGTAATGGATTCCTCTCTCTCTCTCTCTCTCTCTCTCTCTCTCTCTCTCTCTCTCTCTTTCCCCCGTACTGCTATCCTCATGGCATATTCATCGGTAAATGTGCTTAACTTTAGGTTAGGGCGGGAGTTCTTCCTTTTTCTCCAATATGTCATTCATTAGTTACATTCTACAGTCGTATGTGGATATAGTTACAAAAAAGGAGGTAGCTAGAGTACATGGATGGAATTACCTGATTCACTGAAGTGTATATTGCGGGTTTTAACTGTGTTCTTTCATGGGGGCGTGGGAACTAACTGAAGGTGATTTTTATGATATAATGTCTTAAGACATTCCATGTTTTGAAGATTATATCTCATCAGTGTATGCTAGGAATCCGTATTCCAATTTTCTTTTTTTTTTTTTACATTGTGTTGATTCTCAGCCCACGAATGATTACTACGTTGTAGACTTTTCTCGTTGTTAACCCCCAAAAACGCGATGCACACGACCTTCGAGTTCGTCCATATGATTCAGAGACGTGATGCCTGGCTGGCCTGGTCTTCGACCTGATTAGATTTTTTTTTGGGGTCGTGTTGTTTGTGCTCAGCCTACGTATCACCCAGCTTAGCTAGTAAAAGCCTGCTTGATCGACTGAGTCATCCACCATCGTTCGTGTAGGCCCATTTTCTCTAGGCTGTTCATCCGCGTTCATCAGCACTACCAAGAATTCTCTGCAACCTCATCTTCCCGTGAACTCAATATTCTTAATCCAGAACACCTCGTGGGGGGGGGGGGGGGGTTATGTAATCGAGGAGCCAAGAACGGAGGAGTGTGGATATGAGGAATCGAGGATTGGTAATGGAGAAAACCAGTTTAACCGTTCATCATGGCTCGCATAGACGCCTCCAGAAAGTAGCTACATCTAAATCGTCATGTACATGCATCTACATCCAAGAAGGCCATCATACATCACCACGTCAGTGAAGAACTGCACGTAACACCACTTCTTAGAAGGCCACAGTCATCACAAGACTTCCATATATTTACGCAGGATGTGGATAACTTCGAGGAAAAATGAAACGCCTCAAGTCCGAGCGCAGTTTCGTGTATTAATCACACAGTCAGGAGAGACACGGGAATTGATGTGCTTAGGCACGAAAGTGAACCCTGATGTATCGTGTGTCCTTTTTCCTCGTGGTTCTCACCAGATACAAGATCACGCGCACCATTGTTACCTTCTGCAACATGGAGTGTATTTCGCATTTATTGACGGATTATTGCCAGCCATGATGGTGCATCTTTACCCTGGACCAGAAGATGCCCTTTTTCCATTAGGGAAATGGCCGGGCTTCCTCGCTCGTACGCCACAGTTCACAGTGAACCGTCGTACGCCTTTCTAGTTTTGTGCTCACGTCAGCGGCTGGCTGATTACGACGGCCAAGCTTAT